>NC_091205.1:23777265-23827265 GCF_040958095.1 Procambarus clarkii
AAAAGTGACGTTCTGTTCCGTTTTCTATTTGAGTCGTCCGGCGTACGCGCAGAGGTTATAAGAGGACACTTTAAATTAACGTTTTCCATAACGTTTTGAAACTTTATGAGAATTTCGTGCCCACCTAGGGTCCCAGCACCTATCCTTGAGGGGAAACCGCTTTTGGCGCACTATCTTTTGGGAGCCGGTCGGCCGAGCGGACAGCACACTGGACTTGTGATCCTGGGTTCGATCCCAGGCGCCGGCGAGAAACAATGGGCAGAGTTTCTTTCACCCTATGCCCCTGTTACCTAGCAGTAAAATAGGTACCTGGGTGTTAGTCAGCCGTCACGGGCTGCTTCCTGGGGGTGGAGGCCTGGTCGAGGGCCGGGCAGCGGGGACACTAAAAAGCCCCGAAATCATCTCAAGATAACCTCAAGATGTCAATGAGCGTGCGCGTGCGTGCGTGAGTGCGTGCAGCTCGTATTGTCAAGTAATACGTCTCATTTTGGACGTTAGGGTGGCCAACATATTAATTATAAGGTACTATGCAAAATAGCAACGCGCCAAAATCCACGTTTTCTATGCGGCTTTAGGTTAGGTGGGGTGGCTCGTACGTTTCTGCTGAGGTTAGCACTTCGTTGTAGCCAACAAGAGACCGGCCTGGGTGAACGTGGAGTAACAACGAGCGTCCCTGCTGTACCCTGACAACGAGGAGGGTCCCTGCTGTACCCTGCTAACGAGCGGTTGTCAGGGTACAGCAGGGACGCGCTTGAGGACCCCGCTAAGGTTAGCGACCAAAGAGGAATGAAGGGGATTGTGATATACCAGTTAAACCAACCTTATCAACGTTAATACAATATTGTATTAACGTGGATAAACGTTGATTCGACGTTGTTAATGTTACACTTGAATATTACATATCCACTGGGGTGTAGATTAGCAGTTCTTGCTGACTCATCCACTTAATTACACACACCAGTATTTTTTTGTTTTGTTTTTCCTCGCCCGTAACAACGGCTGTAGGACACGAATGTGTGCATTTTTTAGTCGGTGGGGCGGGCGCTCTGTGGCGGGGAGGGAGAGGGCGTGGGTGAGGAGATACCTGGTTAATGGGGTTCTGGGAGTTCTTCTACTCCCTAAGCCCGGCCCGAGGCCAGGCTTGACTTGGGAGAGCTTGGGCCAACAGGCTGTTGCTTGGAGCGGCCCGCAGGCCCACATACCCACCACAGCCCGGTTGGTCCGGCACTCCTTGGAGGAAACAATCTAGTTTCCTCTTGAAGATGTCCACGGTTGTTCCGGCAACGTTTCTTATGCTCGCTGGGAGGGTGTTGAACAACCGTAGCTGCTTGTAGCATCCTTGGTGAGGTCTCGACTGGTCCACTGGTCTGCATATGCATCAAATTCCTGTAATTTGTAAAGGGAGTCGGTCGGCCGAGCGGACAGCACGCTGGACTTGTGATCCTGTGGTCCTGGGTTCGATCCCAGGCACCGGCGAGAAACAATGGGCAGAGTTTCTTTCACCCTATGCCCCTGTTACCTAGCAGTAAAATAGGTACCTGGGTGTTAGTCAGCTGTCACGGGCTGCTTCCTGGGGGTGGAGGCCTAGTCGAGGACCGGGCCGCGGGGACACTTAAAAAAAAAAAAAGCCCGGAAATCATCTCAAGATAACCTCAAGATAATCTCAAGATAATTTTGTTATCTGATGTTATTTAAGTTTCAGCGAGGCTCTTGACGAGTTGTGGCAGTTTTCGTAGGTCTGGAGGAGGCTCAAGTTCTTTTCTGAAATCTTCTTCGAACCAAGAATGTTATACACTTCTGTGTATAACGCTTTTCTTTGTTATACACTTTTCTTCTGTTCCCTTCTTCTTCTCTCCTGTATTTCCTGGACACCTGATTATTCAGTCATGTTGTACTTGATGTGATTGTGGATTAGTTCCTCCTCTCGATAAACACTCCGCCCAAATAAAGCAGAAACAGACAACACTTAGTGGGCCAGCCCGAGGCTTAGGGCCCGCGCAGGAATATCCCTGCCGAAAAAAAAGTTCCTCCTTTGCTTTTGATGCTATGTAATTTTTGCATGTTTTTTACCTCCCGGTTTCGAGAGTTGTTCTTCTGAAGGTCGGAAGCGGACCAAACTTTTCTGGCGGTGAATTGCTCCTTGAGGCTGTTGCTTGGAGCGCCGGCCTCCAGGCCCGTGGATCAATTATAACCTGGCTGATCCGGTTCTTTGTGTAGCAACTTGTTTCAATTAACTCTTGAAAAACATTCACCTTTGGTCCAGCAATAATTTTTATGCGTTTCTCTTCCCTTTTGGAAACTTGTATATATGTATCTGCACTAGATGGGTTACTCCGGTGGTGCCCAGGTCTCTTTCTCCACACTCCCCACCCTTCCATTCTTTCTCCCTCCTGTATTCTCTCTCTCCCCTCCTGTATTCTCTCTCTCCCCTCCTGTATTCTCTCTCTCCCCTCCTGTATTCTCTCCCTCCCCTCCTGTATTCTCTCTCTCCCCTCCTGTATTCTCTCTCTCCCCTCCTGTATTCTCTCTCTCCCCTCCTGTATTCTCTCCCTCCCCTCCTGTATTCTCTCTCTCCCCTCCTGTATTCTCTCCCTCCCGTCCTCCTTCCCTCCCATTCTCTCCTGCTCGGCAGTAACATCTCTACTAATGTTACTTTGATGTAACGTTGTAACCACCTTGTGGTTACATTTTGATGAGCACCTGAAAACTCTATGGAAACTAAACTACCATTTCCGACTAAATAGTATTTGTTGAAAACGCCCTAGACAACGTTTTCACCAATAATGATGAAGTGATCAGGAACATGATGATTACAAACACCTGTTACTCAGATCACAACCAAATTAAACGTCAGACAAGCACGAGCAACAGACCTGTGCAGCCAGTCCCATATAATAATAATTAATAATAATAATAATAATAATAATTTATTTAGGAAAAGTACATACATAGTTGCAGAGTTACAGTACAAACATTGTTTGATTTAAAGATAGAGGTAGTACATACAGTACCTAAAGCCACAAGTACGCATAGCGTTTCGGACAAAAATATATCCTCGAGGAGGATAATGCTCACATTTCAATTTGAATAATAGATTTACTGGAAACTAAATCAATCAAGACCTGACAGAAATAAGCTAGGAAGATGAGTTAAGGAGATGCAAACCCAAATCACAGTGGGAGAAGAGAAGGTATTCCAGTATAAGGCTCCTAGGAAGAATTTGTTTAATGTTAAGGTCAGTGAGCAAAATAATTAGAAGAAGGGTAAACTTGCCTTAAAATATGTAGAGGAACGAGTAGTTACGACACTTGGTTAGGTTAGGTTAGGTTAGGTTAGCTAAATATGTAGAGGAACGAGTAGTTACGACACTTGGTACGGTGTGGCCCAAGAGCTGGAGCTCTCGACCCAGCTGGAATACAGCCATCGCCAACTTTAATGTCGCGAGCAAACACAGTTTGGAAAGTCAAGGTAAGTAAGTAACCTCTGACATAAGGCTTACTCGTACAGGGGGTAAGTGAACCTGAGTCAGCGTTTGTTGGCCAAGCCTTCCACTACACCCTAGTTACCCCCCCAGACCCCCACTGTAGCCCTACCTATCTTGAGATCTTGAGATGATTTCGGGGCTTTAGTGTCCCCGCGGCCCGGTCCTCGACCAGGCCTCCTACACCCTCTTTACATCCTTTTACCCCACTCTCCTCTAGTAAATTGTCTCTTTCACATGTATAAAACTACAAAACATTCGCATAAACCCATAGCCTAAGATGGCTGCTTCCTGGAGACTTGAAGAAGTATGCTTTCTGTATAGAGACCACACACCAGACCACACACTAGAAGGTGAAGGGACGACGACGTTTCGGTCCGTCCTGGACCATTCTCCGTCCTTTGTGTATAGTTTCCTCGGGATACTTGTCGGAACAAATGTGGACATCTTTAAGAGAAAACTAGATAGTTTTCTTCAAGAAGTGCCGGACCAACCGGGCTGTGGTGCGCATGTGGGCCTGCGGGCCGCTTCAAGCAACAGCCTGTTGGCCCAAGCTCTCCCAAGTCAAGCCTGGCCTCGGGCCGGGCTTAGGGAGTGGAAGAACTCACAGAACCCCATCTAGGTACAATCCAGGTAGTGCAGAACCGCCGCCCATCCCTACGGTAGCGCAAACATCACTACATCCCTCACAATCGACTTGAGAATGGTCCAGGACGGACCAAAACGTCGTCGTCCCGTCACCCTCTAGTATCTGGTCTGGTCAACGTCCCTCATTTGGTTTCCCGGTACGACACGTACCTTTGTTGTCTCCTCCCCATTCCCTTCCCTAGGGACCTAAGCCTACCTTTTCCTACCCCACGTAAATCGTTACCTTTTCTTTTCATATACCTACCGTTTCCTCCCCACCTCCCCCAACATAGTGACCCCTACATCGCCCACCACGTCAACAACTGAAGTACCAAGGGGAGAGGGGGAGAGGGGGGAAGGGGAGATCTATAAGCCGATATAAATGGACAATTTCACGTCAAAGCGGCTGCCGACAGACGTTAAAAACAAGGTAAAGGCAAGTACTTACTGGGACATCAACAAACATTACTACTGTTTATCACGGGACCCCTGCACGCTAGGGGTCCCCTTGCTGCTGCGGGACCCTGCACGCTAGGGGTCCCCTTGCTGCTGCTGGACCCTGCACGCTAGAGGGTCCCCTTGTTGCTGCGGGACCCTGCACGCTAGGGGTCCCCTTGCTGCTGCGGGACCCTGCACGCTAGGGGTCCCCTTGTTGCTGCTGGACCCTGCACGCTAGAGGGTCCCCCTGCTGCTGCTGGACCCTGCACGCTAGAGGGTCCCCCTGCTGCTGCTGGACCCTGCACGCTAGGGGGCCCCCTGCTGCTGCTGGACCCTGCACGCTAGGGGTCCCCTTGCTGCTGCTGGACCCTGCACGCTAGGGGTCCCCTTGCTGCTGCGGGACCCTGCACGCTAGGGGGCCCCTTGCTGCTGCTGGACCCTGCACGCTAGGGGTCCCCTTGCTGCTGCGGGACCCTGCACGCTAGGGGGCCCCTTGTTGCTGCGGGACCCTGGACGCTAGGGGGCCCCTTGCTGCTGCTGGACCCTGCACGCTAGGGGTCCCCTTGCTGCTGCTGGACCCTGCACGCTAGGGGTCCCCTTGCTGCTGCGGGACCCTGCACGCTAGGGGTCCCCTTGCTGCTGCGGGACCCTGCACGCTAGGGGGCCCCTTGCTGCTGCTGGACCCTGCACGCTAGTGGTCCCCTTGCTGCTGCGGGACCCTGCACGCTAGGGGTCCCCTTGCTGCTGCGGGACCCTGCACGCTAGGGGTCCCCTTGCTGCTGCGGGACCCTGCACGCTAGGGGGCCCCTTGCTGCTGCTGGACCCTGCACGCTAGTGGTCCCCTTGCTGCTGCGGGACCCTGCACGCTAGGGGTCCCCTTGCTGCTGCTGGACCCTGCACGCTAGTGGTCCCCTTGCTGCTGCGGGACCCTGCACGCTAGGGGTCCCCTTGCTGCTGCGGGACCCTGCACGCTAGGGGTCCCCTTGCTGCTGCTGGACCCTGCACGCTAGGGGTCCCCTTGCTGCTGCGGGACCCTGCACGCTAGGGGTCCCCTTGCTGCTGCGGGACCCTGTACGCTAGGGGTCCCCTTGCTGCAGCGGGACCCTGCACGCTAGGGGGCCCCTTGCTGCTACTGGACCCTGCACGCTAGAGGGTCCCCCTGCTGCTGCTGGACCCTGCACGCTAGGGGGCCCCCTGCTGCTGCTGCTGGACCCTGCACGCTAGGGGGCCCCCTGCTGCTGCTGCTGCTGGACGCTGCACGCTAGGGGGCCCCTTGCTGCTGCTGGTCCCTGCACGCTAGGGGGGCCCCTGCTGCTGCTGGACGCTGCACGCTAGGGGCCCCCTTGCTGCTGCTGGACGCTGCACGCTAGGGGGCCCCTTGCTGCTGCTGGACCCTGCACGCTAGGGGGCCCCCTTGCTGCTGCTGGACGCTGCACGCTAGTTGGCCCCTTGCTGCTGCTGGTCCCTGCACGCTAGGGGGCCCCCTGCTGCTGCTGGACGCTGCACGCTAGGGGCCCCCTTGCTGCTGCTGGACGCTGCACGCTAGGGGGCCCCTTGCTGCTGCTGGTCCCTGCACGCTAGAGGGTCCCCCTGCTAGAGGGTCCCTAGAGGCGGGACCAAAGAGCCAGAGCTCAACCCCCCGCAAACACACCTAGGTAAGTACGCACATGCAGGCTTACTCTGCTGGGTGAGCGCTCGCACGCACGCACAAAGACCGGCGCTGCGTTGGTCCTCCCAGACTACACGTGGTGACCCCTGGTGGCTCTTCCCTCCCCTGATGCAGGGAAAGTGGCGGGGGAGAGGCAGGGAGAGTGGCGGGGAGAGGCAGGGAAGAGGCAGGGGAAGAGGCAGGGAAAGTGGCAGGGAAAGTGGCGGGGGAAGAGGCAGGGAAAGTGGCGGGGGAAGAGGCAGGGAGAGTGGCGGGGAAGAGGCAGGGAAAGTGGCGGGGGTGGGGGGAGAGGCAGGGGCGGGGGGAGAGGCAGGGGCGGGGAGAGTGGGTGGGGGGGGAGGACGAGAGGAAACTACATAGGACAATATTCCCCAACAATTTTATAACGGGACAATATACAAATATTGATGTTTATTTTCAGTGGAAAAATTTGCAGTTTGTTTTTGCTCATCTCTCCCTGGATGGATTCCAGCAAGCAATTTTGTGTTTATTAATACCCGCATGTGTTAGTGTGGCGGGGAGAAACTCATCCCAGTGTGAATGTTTCTATGTTTAAAGGATGTTACCGAGGAAAGTTCTGGCAAACCGTCATTTTGTTTACATACAAACGAACAAAGAAAATATTAAATGCGTGTGTCAATACCCAACCACAGCAAGTGTGGCGCTCTCTCTCTTGAGAAAGAAAGAAAGAGAGAGAGAGAGAGAGAGAGAGAGAGAGAGAGAGCGCCTTACTGTGGTACCCCATCAGGAGACCTACACAGTGAAGATTGTGCTACACATTCACCTTAATATAACAAAGTGGTATAAAGTTTACAGTGTAGATTAACACCATTAGCGCGGATGGTTCCAGTTAACTTTGCATGCAGGGAAACCAGGAGGCGGAGGGGCCTGGTTGGGGATAATATAGTTGGGCAAGGTTCCCTGCTTGCCCTTGTAGTGGGCGGGAGATACTTGGACTGTGTGTGTGTGTGTGTGTGTGTGTGTGTGTGTGTGTGTGTGTGTGTGTGTGTGTGTGTGTGTGTGTGTGTGTGTAATTACCTAAGTGTAGTTACAGGATGAGAGCTACGCTCGTGGTGTCCCGTCTTCCCAGCACTCTTTGTCATATAACGCTTTGAAACTACTGACGGTCTTGGCCTCCACCACCTTCTCACTAACTTGTTCCAACCGTCTACCACTCTGTTTGCGAACGTGAATTTTCTTATATTTCTTCGACTTCTGTGTGTGTGTGTGTGTGTATGTGTGTGTAGAAACATATTGGAGATAATTTTAAAGATCTGTGTTGATTTATTGTAGTGTCCCCAAAAGTCATTGGGAACCGTGATTTCAGGTGAGAACCGTGATTTCAGGTGAGAACCGTGATTTCAGGCGAGAATCAGGTTTGGGCCAGAAAGTTTCACACCTGACAACGAGGCCAGACTGGTCGACTTTGGCTCTGACTATTCCATATGAAGACCTTGTCGGGGAAACTGAAATAGGGATACCAATATTATTATACATGTGTTTGGGGGGCTTGTTCCCAAACGGAGGTTCGATCCCAACAGCCAAACCACTCGCGCGCGCACAAATCTCCAGGATGCAGCCCGTAGCAAATCAAGCAAGCAACAGCCTGTTGAACCAAGTTATCACAAGTCGAGCTCCCGAAACCCTTTCCAGGTTTGACGGGCTCGCATCTTGCAGGTCGGCGTTTAATCCCCGACCGTCTAAGTGGTTGGGCACCAATTTCTTACCCCTCCCGTCTAATCTTAAATCCTTATCCTGATTTTCTTCCAAGTGCAGTACAGTCGTAATGGCTTGGCGCCTTCTCCTGATAGTTTGCTGCCTTACCTTCCTCGTCGTGGTGGTGGTGGTGACGGTGGTGGTGGTGGTGGTGACGGTGGTGGTGGTGGTGGTGTGGGGTGTCGTCTGTGTGTCAGTGGTTCTGTCTGTCTTTAATGGAGCAATCTCGACACTAAAGTTAGTGGGTGAGGGTCATGGCTCGGGACCTATCGGATCCTGCACCAATATCGGTCAGGGGTCACGTTCTCCCCGGTCAAAGGTCATTGCCCTCCCCCCCCCCATCCCCCCCACCCTCCCCGAATCTGTTTTTAACCGGTAGATTATATCACTTCTTTGTTGACCAGACCACACACTAGAAGGTGAAGGGACGACGACGTTTCGGTCCGTCCTGGACCATTCTACAGTCGATTGTCGTCGACTTGAGAATCACTTCTTTCACTGCTGACTTTTTTCTTTGGGGATTAAATAGCGATGTTCGTATGTTTCTTAACCTTCCATTTTTCCTCCTATTTCAGTTCTTCTCCATCCTCCTCCTCCTCTTCCTGCTTCCATTCCTCTTCATGTCTTGCCTTTATCTTTCTCCTTTCTATTGTCTCCCTTCCATCCATTCCGTCACGTCCTTATGGGGAGTGAGGGGGGGGGGAGGAAATGCATGTGTGAGGTGGGAGGGGGGAAGGGGGGGGTTGATTGTGTGGGGGGGGGGGAGTGGCAGGATGCTCTTCGACTGCCAGGCATCAGTTGACCTCTGACCCCAGCGGTGGACGGACCTGCCCGAAATTCGCTCCTCGTGTATCCTCATTACTCGTAATTGTTCCAATAATTTTGTGGACGTGATTTATCGTTTGGAATGTGACGTTATCTTCGTTAGCGAGTGATAAGTGATTGTGGATATCGAAGGCGTGCATGGAGTTATCCTTCAGCGATCAGAATATTGAGTATTAAGGACGTGATGATTTAATATTTGGTGATACTTTTATCCTAGTGATCCCTTCTCTCGATTTGGTACTTGTTTTGACAACCCAGAAATATGTGAAACCAAGCTACCCCTTTAACCTGACGGAGCTGAGGCATCGCAAATGTCTATATTACAGCGTTTTAATTTTTTTTACTAATGTGCTACATTTTTAATGAGTGGGTCGATTCAGTAAAAAAAAAATGTATCAAATATGTGTGTCTGTCTGTCTGTCTGTCTGTCTGTCTGTCTGTGTCTGTCTGTCTGTCTGTCTGTCTGTCTGTCTGTCTGTCTGTCTGTCTGTCTCTCTCTCTCTCTCTCTCTCTCTCTCTCTCTCTCTCTCTCTCTCTCTCTCTCTCTCTCTCTCTCTCTCTCTCTCCACCCCCATTTCCCTCGTTCTCTCCCCTCTCCTCCACCGCCTCGCGCCTCCTCATCATCTGAGTGACTGAAGTCGTCAAGAGAGCCGGCGGACCAATCACCTTGCAGTGATTTTGAACGACCGAGGGGAAGACTGCTTGAGGAGATTCTCATCAGGAATATGTAACTTGAGTGCCGGTGTCAGTAGTTGAGAACACCGTAGCCGGAGCCAGGTGTTCTGGCGGGCGTCGGGACGCGTGTTCATGGTATACTCACCTATTTGTGCTTGCGGGGGTTGAGCTCTGGCTCTTTGGTCCCGCCTCTCAACTGTCAGTCAACTGGTGTACAGGTTCCTGAGCCTATTGGGCTCTTATCATATCTACACTTGAAACTGTGTATGGAGTCAGTCTCCACCACATCACTGCCTAATACATTCCATTTGTCAACCACTCTGACACTAAAAAAGTTCTTTCTAATGTGTGTGTGTGTGTGTGTGTGTGTGTGTGTGTGTGTGTGTGTGTGTGTGTGTGTGTGTGTGTGTGTGTGTGTGTGTGTGTGTGTGTGTGTGAAGTCAAGGTAAGTTTGCTCTCTCCCTTGCGAAGTTATTATGTGCTTATAAAGAATCTTTACACGTATTTAAACATATGTGAGGGGTTGCATATATTACACCCCAACATGGCCAACCTGCTTTGGCCATATTTTGATAAAAAAACAAATTATGTGAGAGAATTTGCTGGTTCTCCGCTTGTAGTTGTGTAATTGAGGCACCATGGCTGGCCTGTTCTTTGTTACCTCCTGTATGTTCTTTGCTTTACCACCTCTTCCTTCGGGGAAAATACTTTTTGAAACGATATCTGTACCTTTCGATGTACATCTTACAATGTACATCTTCCTATACCTTCTATCTTATCCTGGCATTGTTACTGAGGCGAGGAGCCTCCAGTCCTCTCTGGCGAGGCGTAGGGTGAGGTCTACGTCGCCAGTAAGCTGCCCTCAGAGAGTGCCTGGAGCCCTCAGAGAGTGCCTGGAGCCCCCTCAGAGAGTGCCTGGAGCCCTCAGAGAGTGCCTGGAGCCCTCAGAGAGTGTCTGGAGCCCTCATAGAGTGCCTGGAGCCCTCAGAGAGTGCCTAGAGCCCCTCAGAGTACCTGGAGCCCCTCAGAGTGCTTCAACCCCTCAGAGAGTGCCTGGAGCCCCCTCAGAGTGCCTGGAGCCCCCTCAGAGTGCCTGGAGCCCGCTCAGAGTGCCACAAGGAGGAGTGTGCTACCGCCCTCAGGGTTCGACGTCCCCTCGTAATCTTCTCCCTCTCACCAGGTTTAGCACTTTACCCCTCATTGCGCCGGCCAGTGGTGGCAGACGTATTTGTCTATCACCTGAAGGAGATAGATAAGTTTCCCCCTTTACATAGGCGCGCCCATACACAAGTAGATATAGAAGCAATGCTTACAATTAAGAAATATAATTGTAAACATTGAATGAGAGGATATAATTGTAAACTGTAAACTCAGACGAGTCAGAGTTTTTTTTGTCATTCCAAGAATCGTGAATTAGTGGAACTGACTACTGTAGATGAGCAGGCTGTCGAAACCAATTATATATATAGATGAGCAGGCTGTCGAAACCAATTATATATATAGATGAGCAGGCTGTCGAAACCAATTATATATAATTCTAAATGTAATTATGAGAAAAATAAATAGTAGCTGAATAGATTCAGCAGATGTTGTTATAGATTCAGTAGCTGAATCTATAACATCATCATCCTAGAGCATTTCCAATCTCAACCATCATCCACAGGTGGTGTCCTTCAGGTGGCAGAGTGGCCATTAGCTGGCCGCTCTTGTTTACCCTCTCTAACCACCTAATTGGGCTGTCGTGATCATTACAAGTGTCTTAACGATGGGGGGGAGGGGGGGGGGTCGCTGCATGCGCGGGTTTAGCTAGCAGCGGAAGTTGATGCATTTAGTTGGTATATGGATAAAGAGGTTCAGTTGGAGAGAGTGCCAGGAGCCTTCAGAGAGTGCCTGGAGCTCTCAGAAAGTGCCTGGAGCTTTCAGAGAGTGCCATGAGCCTTCAGTGAGTGCCTGGAGTCCTCAGAGAGTGCCTGGAGGCCTCAGAGAGTGCCAAGAGCCCCTCAGAGAGCGACTAGGACTCACTGCTATTTGACTTTTACTAAACAGCAAGCAACCTCACGTCGTTTTCCCCCGAAGGAAGTATCGGGACTTACACCTGGAGTATACCAGTAATGGGTTCAGGGAGTTCTTCAGAGCTAGTCTATGGCTGGTACCCGCGGGACAAAAGAAAACTCTGGAGTCCATTACAGGTAAAGTTATGGCAGGGCGCACGGGAGAGGGGAAATGGCCCAGCTACGCCCAGGGGGGGGGGTGAGGGGGGGCATTATAACATTGAAAATACAGGAAGCCAAGAATGAAGGTTGTATGAAGTCTCGATATCCTGAGGGAGAGGAGTTAGAGGGAGAGGGGAGTAAGGGGAGAGAGGGAGAGGGAAGTGAGGGGAGAGAGAGAGAGGGGAGTGAGGGGAGAGAGAGAGAGGGGAGTGAGGGGAGAGAGAGAGGGAAGTGAGGGGAGAGAGACGTCAAGGTTATTGACCTGAACTGACATCAGGTTAATAACCTTGAAGATTCAAGATTAACAGTGTAGATCCAGGTCCTTGAAGATCCAGAGATATATTGAGCACTTGAGGATGTGAAGGTTAGTGTTCTCCGACTCCAGTTACCCCTCCAGGGCCCCGAGTCCGCCGCCGGCCCTCCAGGAGTCATACAAGGGCACGTGTTTGTCAGTTGATCCATCAGCCTCTTAGAGACGGTTTCTTGCGTGACTCAGGGAGTCTCTTTCTACCCCATCTCCCCCTCCCAGGGTGTTGTGGCGAGCACCATGCTCATATGAAACACAACAGGCGAATGGAACAGTGAACTGTAATCAAGATTGGTGGGGAATCGCGATGACCGGATTAAGATAAATGACTATGGATGGGATTAATGTCTTAAGGGCAGCGGCGGATTGTCAATGGGTTCTCTGTTGCGAGATTACCGTAACGAGGCTTTGTTAACGGGGCCTTGACTCCCTCGGCCTGTAGTTGATATGTAATATATGTATATATACGTATATATAATATAGAATGATTGTCGGCGTGACTGACACATAGGGGAGGTAGTGGACATTCTTAAAGAGTATATTGTATTGAACTTCGGCTTGATGTCCATAGGGAATGAAAAGGATGGTGGAGGTAGAGGGATGGGGAGATGAAATTCAGGAAGAGGATGCGGGTGTAGAGAGAGAGGAGGTTTGAAAGTTCGATTGTATTGAGCGCTTCTTGAGACAGGATCCGAGGCTGTGCTGGTCGAATGGAATTAGAGAGAGAGAGAGAGAGAGAGAGAGAGAGAGAGAGAGAGAGAGAGAGAGAGAGAGAGAGAGAGAGAGAGAGAGAGAGAGAGAGCGAGCGCGAGCGCGAGAGCGTGCCCGAACGCATAGATATGTATGATGCAAACTCTCAAAAATATATGTATATGTATATTCCGGTCACTTCTGGCCACGCTGGGTCAGAGGACAGTTTGTCGGGGCCTTCTTCTGAACCAACAATCAGCACCTAAATTATTACCAAGGTTAAAGATACAGGGAGTCTACAGTCAAATGTCAATAAAGTCTGACAAATGGACGAGGAAATCCCAAATTCAGCTGTGATATAAAACATTGGAGTTCCTTCTGTGGGAGACAAACGGCTGACCTTTTCCCCGGATTATCCATTGTTGACCGCGGGACTCGTGTGGGTGCTTCACCTGGGTCGGGAGACGTCGTGTGAGCAGGTGGTTGGCAAGGGTGGCTGGTGGCACTGTGTTCTAAGCTCGTGGTGGCACTGTTCTAAGCTCGTGGTGGCACTGTTCTAACCTCGTGGTGGCACTGTTCTAACCTCGTGGTGGCACTGTTCTAACCTTGTGGTGGCACTGTTCTAACCTCGTGGTGGCACTGTTCTAACCACGTGGTGGCACTGTTCTAACCACGTGGTGGCACTGTTCTAACCTCGTGGTGGCACTGTTCTAACTTCGTGGTGGCACTGTTCTAACCTCGTGGTGGCACTGTTCTAACCTCGTGGTGGCACTGTTCTAACCTCGTGGTGGCACTGTTCTAACCTCGTGGTGGCACTGTTCTAACTTCGTGGTGGCACTGTTCTAACTTCGTGGTGGCACTGTGTGTTCTAGCGTCAGCCAGAAATATGATTGGATGGATTATGAGAACCTTCAAGTTGAGGGATCCCATCAGAGTGCTTATAGTATTCAAATCACCGGTGCTGCGCTGCCTTGAGTACTGCTCGGTACTCGCTTTCCCTTTCAAAGCAGGAGAGATTGCACGGTAAAATAACTTCATACTGGAATGAACAATATGGACGGAAATTGCTGAATAGAGCCAGTGAAGAGGTGCCATAGGCACAACCAGAGAACACTGTATGAACATTAGAGGTCCGCAGTTGTTCAGTATCCCGTCTTCAGGATATTGTCTTCAAAAGTCTTCAAGAGAAAACTGAACAGATTTTTGCAAGAAGTGCCGCACCAACCGGACTTTCGTGGACGTGTGCGCCTGCGGGCCGCTCCAAACAGCCTGTTGGACTAAGCTGTCACAAGTCAACCCTGGCCCCAGGCCGGGCTTGGGGAGTAGAAGAACTCCCAGAACCCCATCCAGGTACAATCCAGGAGGAACAACCAACCAGGAGGCCTGTTCAGAGACCGAGCAGCGAGGACGTTGATCCTAGGAGGCCTCGTGATGTAACCTTGAGGTAAGATAGATAAGGTAAGGTAAGGTAAGGTGACCTACCGCAAGGTAAGGTAGCCTCTGGTTGATCTTCAACTCTCTTCTCCCGCCTCTCAACCTTTCACTTGAGTGATGCACGGATCCCCGAGCTGATTTGACATTTAAAGTTGTGTGTGTGGAGTCTGCCTACACCATTTCTTCACTTTTACCACATTCGAATTAGATCTTGTATCTCTCTGCTTCATATGCCAAATTAATTTTCATCTTTGTCACTGTTATCGTGCTAGTTGTGTATGTGGTGATCATGTCTCCACAAACGCCTCTAGATTCTAAAAACGTAAGGGCTAATCCTTGTAGCTATTGTTGCCTTTGATTCAGCTACTCTGAACAAAAACGTTTCAAGTAGCACGGGTTATGGTGAGCCCGTAACTCTCCTTGTAATATTTCCTCGTAATTTAAACCTCTCACCTCTGGAACTAGTCTGGTGGCATACCTCTGCCTACTCACCTATGGTTATTTGTAGAGCTGTGTATTGGATTGACTTCAATTAACTATGGAGATGAAATTGAAGAACATTCTCCTTGAGGAAGGGTTGGCATAAGCACGACCACTACACGACCAGACAGCACTGTACGACCAGACAATACTACACGACCAGACACGCTTCAGTCTTCTACTAGTCAAATATAAGAAATATTGCTGAAACAGTTTGATATCTCTAAAACAGAACTTGGCTGGGTTATGACAGCAATGTAGAGCTGCGGGCCACGACCAGTAACAGCCTCACTGATCACCCCCGGGATACCTGTTCTCAGGTCTGGCAGCGAGATAGGAAAACTGCCGAAACCGGTCACAGGTAAACAACAGGCATACATATCAGACTCTGCGTTTGTGGTGAGGAGTTCCATTTTATAATTGGATAAGTTGGTGAGATTCCGCAACTTTGTTTACAAACAATCGACTGACGCCACTAATTGGAAACCGGAAGGCAATTACATTGGCAGGTGGGCAGACGCCAGTGTCCGTCAAGGCGACGCCAGTGTCCGTCAAGGCGACGCCAGTGTCCGTCAAGGCGACGCCAGTGTCCGTCAGGGCGACGCCAGTGTCCGTCAGGGCGACGCCAGTGTCCGCCAGGGCGACGCCAGTGTCCGCCAGGGCGACGCCAGTGTCCGCCAGGGCGACGCCAGTGTCCGCCAGGGCGACGCCAGTGTCCGCCAGGGCGACGCCAGTGTCCGCCAGGGCGACGCCAGTGTCCGCCAGGGCGACGCCAGTGTCCGCCAGGGCGACGCCAGTGTCCGCCAGGGCGACGCCAGTGTCCACCAATGCGACGTATGCCAGGTGGGTGACTTGGAAACCTAAGGTGTAGTCCCCCGAGGTTCATAGAACAATATACCGAGTTCAGGCGGTCTGTAACTCTAGCTTTGAAATGTGGAAATGGGAGAGTGGGTGACATTGATGTTAATTGGGCCATGGATTTGCCCCGTAAGTGGCGGGTCGCGAGCCTGTGATTGGTCGGGTTGGACGCTCGTCTGAAGACGTCTTGTTGATGAGGTTCCACGTTATGGAAAGTTATCATCAGAGAGTTCGACATTCAGCGAAAAATGATTCGTAAAATGTTGTTATATAAAACCTCTTAATTTGAACTTTCCACCGTACAGCTTCTATTGGTGGATCGAATGATGGTAGGGATGGTTCTATGTGGTGGATTAGTACGGGGGAATTGTTCTCCTTGGTGGATAGTATGTATTCACCTAGTTCACCTAGTTGTATTCACCTAGTTGAATTCACCTAGTTGTGTTTGCGGGGGTTGAGCTTTGCTCTTTCGGCCCGCCTCTCAACTGTCCATCAACTGTTTACTAACTACTTATTTTTCCACACCACACCACACCACACACACACACACACACACACACACACACACACACACACACACACACACACACACACACACACACACACACACCAGGAAGCAGCCCGTGACAGCTGACTAACTCCCAGGTACCTATTTACTGCTAGGTAACAGGGGCATTCGGGGTGAAAGAAACTTTGCCCATTTGTTTCTGCCGGGTGCGGGAATCGAACCCGCGCCACAGAATTACGAGTCGTGCGCGCTATCCACCAGGCCCCCCACAGTGTGTGTGTGTGCGTGTGTGTGTGCGTGTGTGTGTGTGTGTGATGGTCAGGGGCCGGAATACCGCCTACACTGAGTGTCAGGTCGAAGGTCGAGTGAAATATACAGTGGTGTGAATGCGAGCAGGTCAAAGGTCAGCGGAATTCTCCCCCAGAGAACTGACCTCTGGTGGCCTTGGGGGGGGGGGGGGGGGGGTGAGGTGTAATAATATCCCTTATGCCTTGTCTGCTTTGTATTGTCTACTTTGTTTGGTCCACTCTTCTGGCCCGGATAGGAGATTGACTAAGTGTGTTTGATCCCTTTGGACTTGACTAAAGTGCCTCTATCCCTGTGATCTCCCGCCTTTCTACGCATGCGCGCGCGCTCACACGCACGCACGCACGCACACACACACACACACACACACACACACACACACACACACACACACACACACACACACACACACACACACACACACACACACACACACACACACACTGTGTGTATCACCAGTTGATTGACAGTTGAGAGGCGGGACCAAAGAGCCAGAGCTCAACCCCCGCAAACACAACTAGGTGAGTACAAAAGGAGGGGGGGGGGAGTCTACTGGTCAGCTTCCGTGATTCACTGACGAAGGGACGGATTTGAATTTTGGCCGAGACAGAAAACAGTTGGGCAGTTTTCTTTCATCCGATGATTATGTTCACCCAGCCGTACATTGTTATCTGGGAGCGATAGACACATGTTGTGGGCTGCATCCGATGTGTGTACACTTGTGTTTGCGGGAGTTGAGCTTTGGCTCTTTGGTCCCGCCTCTCAACTGTCAATCAACTGTTAGAAAACAGTTGAAAGACTGTTAGAAAGGCGAGTCCGGACGCAGGTTCGAATCCTCGTCACGGCCCTTGTGGATTTGTTCGCGGGACCCTGGTGGAGGCCTGGTCGAGGACTGGGCCGCGGGGACACTAAAAGCCCCGAAATCATCTCAAGATCTCAAGATGACCCAAGAGTTAACACACACACACACACACACACACACACACACACACACACACACACACACACACACACACACACACACACACACACACACACACACAACCACACACACACACACACACACACACACACACACACACACACACACACACACACACACACACACACATACACACACACTCACACACTCACACACTCACACACTCACACACTCACACTCACACTCACACTCACACTCATCCACACAAATGCGCATGCACGCGCTCCCACGCGATAAGTACCAAAAGTATGTGTAGCCATTTAGCTAGAGGAATGGTTCTACCAGAGACTACCCCGCCTCTACTGGCCATTTTAGCTAGTAGAGGCGGGGTCCGGGAGCTGGATAATAACCCCGCAGAGAGTCGGGTAAGCCAGGCATGTAGCGCCGGCCCCCCCCCCCCCCCCAGCCACTCTTGAACGTAAGAGCCATGAGAAATCGATGGGTGAGCTCTTAGTAATGAGCTGGCTCTTGACGGTGAAACCCAGGACTGCTGAACTTGGCCCTTGACGATAATTTGTATAGAACGAATTGAAGATAATGAATAGGGAATACCGGCACTAGCGGCGTTATATATACCACCAAGCGTAAGCACAGTGGAAGGTAGGTATTCTCGACGTGAAATATCTTAAGCAACAAAGTATAAATTGGATAAATTTAGATTTAGGAAAGACTTGGGTAAATACTGGTTCGGTAACAGGGTTGTTGATTTGTGGAACCAATTACCGCGTAACGTGGTGGAGGTGGGGTCCCTCGATTGTTTCACGCGCGTGTTGGACATGTATATGAGTGGGATTGGGGGGTTATAGATAGGAGCTGCCTCGTATGGGCCAATTGGCCTTCTGCAGTTACCTTTGTTCTTATAATTGAAGTGGCTTGCTAGGCTGTGGTAACTTGTGCCTCATACACTCTCTAGTGTATAGTTCCCCAACTAATTACTTCCCTGGCTGTCTGTTGGGACGAAACCTAATGTAATTATGTTGTACTTGAGAGCCTAGACTGTGCTCACATCTGTGTTGTGTATTAATACTTATGTTCCTTCGATTTGTTAGAACTTTGAATTTCCGTTTGTTGTGTTTCTTGGTTATCCGTATCTGTGGTATACTGTCTTTGTCCGGTTTGTAGTTAATTAGTTGTGTTTGTGGAACGTTAGCTCCTGGGCCACACTCCTTAACCGCCGGTATGTTGATGTAATGATTCCTGAACTGTGTGTGTGTGTGTGTGTGTGTGTGTGTGTGTGTGTGTGTGTGTGTGTGTGTGTGTGTGTGTGTGTGTGTGTGTGTGTGTTTGGGAGAGGGAGAAAGGATCGTAGAGGTAA
Organism: Procambarus clarkii; assembly: GCF_040958095.1. NCBI lineage: Eukaryota > Metazoa > Arthropoda > Malacostraca > Decapoda > Cambaridae > Procambarus > Procambarus clarkii. The sequence goes on from NC_091205.1 coordinate 23,795,790, forward strand.
TAGAGAAGCAGGGAACGAATGAAGATAAAGGGATTGGAGTGAGAGAGAGAGGGATAGAATGAAGATAATAAGCAGAGGAAGGGGAATAGGGTAATGTAGTGTTGTGTCTTGTCTAAAGTATATGTCTCCCCGGCTTGGCACCTTCTTTTGATAATTACATACTTTGTCTAAGGTGCCATAACAGTATGGGTTGTTAACACCGTGGAGCAGAGTTGTCTGCGGCACCGGTGGTGGCACCTTTGTGCACCCGGGAGATATGATGGTAGACAGTGAGGGACAAAAGAGGCGCGTGCCTCTTGACGGCCAGTGGCTGGCTGGCTGGCTGGCTGGCTGGCGTGCGCCGGCCCGCCGGAGGTCTGAGGAGAAAAACTCCTCAAGTTGGCTTTACTTGTCAAGTGGTTGTTCACCAGTTCATTTGAGGAGGGAATTAAATTGATCAATTTACGGTATCGATGGTACTGGTATTGATGGTTCAACCCGCTTTCGCATGCGTTCCTAAACGTTAAGAAATTGTCGTACTATACACCGCGCTAACCTAATGGTCACATAATAGAAAACGGGACAGTGTTAATTTCGCGAGCCGCTATATCATTTTCTTGTACATCTGTTTTGGGCCCTGGGTAAAATATACGTCAAAATGCTACGTGCTATAACAAGAACTGGTCGTGGTCGTAGTGGTGGTTAATGTCTGGGTGGTCGTGGTTGAGCAGATATTCAAGGTTGGGCGGGAGGATGGGGGTGGGGGTCGGCAAGCCTGCACACACCTGCTGACCAGGTGTGTGGACACGTGGGCAGGCAACATGTTTCACCCAAGAGCCTTCAAGAAGGAACCGAAGTTACCATACCCTGTGGACAACGAAGATCACCAACCAACAGAAATCCTCAACATGCGATCTCTTGGTAATGTTTGGAGGAGTAGGATTTCCCGCGTGATGTGTGCGAAGTCACACCTGCCAGATCGACTGCTACAGTGGAGACCCGCAACCGGAGATGGGCGCGCTGCCCTGACCTCGTCTCCAGTAACAACCCCGATCTCTTTGACCCGAGTCATTGTTTACCTCGACCACCTTATTCGCGCGGACACCTGATGAACCAGGCTCGGATTCACGCGTCAGACTGGACGCAGCGGCGTCTAAACAGTCTGGTTGACCAGACCGCCAACCTGGAGGCCTGGTCAGTGAGCGGATCTCGGGGACGTTGATCCTCGGGAGCTCCACGAGGATGGAGCCATCCCTATCCCTCCACATACTGAGCCTCCACTATATCCCCCTCCCGCAAGCTGAATAAGCCGGACTGGTGATTAAAAGTTAGGTTCCGGGAGCACATTTAGCGTCGCCCTCTCCCCCTATAGCCATTAATATGGTAACCCGATCTGGTGTTTGGTGGTATAGCTCCCTCTTTCGTGGCGCCCCTTCTTTATCTCGCTCCTGCTGTCTAGCTCTGTCTCTATCTATCTCTGTCTCACTCCCTCTCTCTCCCTCCCCCCGTTCCTCCCTCCCTCCTGGCCTGCCCTCCCTCACCATGGGGTCGTCTGCCCCCTCCCAGAGTGCCCGTGGTGGGACGCCCCCTGCATGTGTCTTGTTTTTGTCGTGCTTTCCCGGGTCCCCCAGTGCGCGCGCGGGCTGCTACCTATCAGTACTCATCTATTAGTACGTACGGGCAAGTGGGGGTCTAGCTTTGTATGTCCCGCCTCCTAGTCGTCTTGTACTTGTTTGGTGTTACAATTGAACTATTCTGTCGTTCTGTCTGTCAATTGAACTATTCTGTCGTTCTGTCTGTCAATTGAACTATTCTGTCGTTCTGTCTGTCAATTGAACTATTCTGTCGTTCTGTCTTGTAATTTGAACTATTCTGTCGTTCTGTCTGTCAATTGAACTATTCTGTCGTTCTGTCTGTCAATTGAACTATTCTGTCGTTCTGTCTGTCAATTGAACTATTCTGTCGTTCTGTCTTGTAATTTGAACTATTCTGTCGTTCTGTCTGTCAATTGAACTATTCTGTCGTTCTGTCTGTCAATTGAACTATTCTGTCGTTTTGTCTGTCAATTGAACTATTCTGTCGTTCTGTCTGTCAATTGAACTATTCTGTCGTTCTGTCTGTCATTTGAACTATTCAGTCGTTCTGTCTGTCAATTGAACTATTCTGTCGTTCTGTCTGTCAATTGAACTATTCTGTCGTTCTGTCTGTCAATTGAACTATTCTGTCGTTCTGTCTGTCAATTGAACTATTCTGTCGTTCTGTCTGTCAATTGAACTATTCTGTCGTTCTGTCTGTCATTTGAACTATTCTGTCGTTCTGTCTGTCAATTGAACTATTCTGTCGTTCTGTCTGTCAATTGAACTATTCTGTCGTTCTGTCAATTGAACTATTCTGTCGTTCTGTCTGTCAATTGAACTATTCTGTCGTTCTGTCTGTCAATTGAACTATTCTGTCGTTCTGTCTGTCAATTGAACTATTCTGTCGTTCTGTCTGTCAATTGAACTATTCTGTCGTTCTGTCTGTCAATTGAACTATTCTGTCGTTCTGTCTGTCAATTGAACTATTCTGTCGTTCTGTCTGTCAATTGAACTATTCTGTCGTTCTGTCTGTCAATTGAACTATTCTGTCGTTCTGTCTGTCATTTGAACTATTCTGTCGTTCTGTCTGTCAATTGAACTATTCTGTCGTTCTGTCTGTCATTTGAACTATTCTGTCGTTCTGTCTGTCAATTGAACTATTCTGTCGTTCTGTCTGTCAATTGAACTATTCTGTCGTTCTGTCTGTCAATTGAACTATTCTGTCGTTCTGTCTGTCAATTGAACTATTCTGTCGTTCTGTCTGTCAATTGAACTATTCTATCGTTCTACGAGAATTCTTTCTCGTATTCTGCCTTAAAGTTAGGGATGGAGGTGGCTTCCACAACTACCTTCAGTACATTCCACTTTTTAACCACCCGTACTAGGGAGGAGTATTTCCTTACGTGTGAGTCTTCACCTTGGTGTTATCTTGTGATTTCGGGGCTTAGCGTCCCCGCGGCCCGGTCCTCGATCAGGCCTCCTTTTTGTTGCACATCCCCAGGAAGCAGCCCGTAGCAGCTGTCTAACTCCCAGGTACCTATTTACTGTTAGGTAACAGGGGCATCAGGGGGGAAGAAACTCTGCCCATTTGTTTCCGCCTCCACCAGGGATCGAACCCGGAACCTCAGGACTAGGAATCCGAAGCACTGTCCACTCAGCTGTCAGTCCTTTACCCCTTACCCTTACTTTGTAAATATCAACCTGTTTTGTTATTATTAAAACACTAAATTACAGAACCTGTACATCCTATATTGTTAATTTTTCCCCCCCCACACATTAAGCCCAAAACATTCCGTGTATTAGTGACTTTAAATTTTGTACAAGTCTCACCTAGGAATCCTGCTGGTCTGGGACCAGATTCACGAAAGCACTTACGCAAGCACTTACGAACCTGTACATCTTTTCTCAATCTTTTGGGGCTTTGTTTTCAATTATTAAACAGTTAATGAGCTCCGAAGCACCAGGAGGCTGTTTATAACAATAACAACAGTTGATTGGCAAGTTTTCATGCTTGTAAACTGTTTAATAAATGTAACCAAAACCGTCAAAGATTAAGGAAAGATGTACACGTTCGTAAGTGCTTGCGTAACTGCTTCGTGAATCTGGCCCCTACGTGTGAATGTATGTAATTTTATTATTGTTTTTATTTATTATTATTATTATTATTATTATTGTATGTAGCATTTGTTTTTATTATATCAATTTTAATATCACACAGGAAGTAAAGTCCCGCTAGAGGAGTTTACTCTTGTTAAAATAATAACAGTAAAACATCCTCCTCCTTCCTGTGTGATATTAAAATTGATATAATAAAAACAAATGCTACATACAATAATAATAATAATAAAGAGAAAAGTACATACATTCATACGTAGGATTGCTTGCAGGGGTCGCTGGACTTGTGATCCTGGGTTCGATCCCGGGTTCCAGTGAGAAACAATGGGCAGAGTTTCTTTCACCCTATGCCCCTGTTACCTAGCAGTAAAATAGGTACCTGGGTGTTAGTCAGCTGTCACGGGCTGCTTCCTGGGGGTGGAGGCCTGGTCGAGGACCGGGCCGCGGGGACACTAAAGCCCCGAAATCATCTCAAGATAAACATTGGGTCTTTCATTCACCTTCATTCAAGCTCCAAGGTATTGTAGTATGGGATCCTCTCGGACGCAGGTTCGAACCCTCGTCACGGCCCTTGTGGATTTGTTCGTATTGTAGTATTTTTTCAATAATAATAATACTTGGGTGTTTACTCTGTGTCTGTCTGTCCGGAGAGACAACATTTTCAGCCTTTGACTTTCGGCAATATCACACATTTTTATGCCTGAGTCCGGCGTCGCGACAATGGACTGAACAGTCCATCAAAAAACAGTCCACCTGACTGCCTGAAGACCCAGACAGCTGTGGTTCTTGGTTCCGACTTGAACCTCTCGTCCTGGTCGGCTGGGGCAGACTTTTAACTCCGAACAAATCCACAAGGGCTGTGACGAGGATTCGAACCTGCGTCCGGGAGCATCCCAGACACTGCCTTAATCGACTGAGCTACGACAGGGTTTCAACTCTTTTTAACCCTGTCGTAGCTCAGTCGATTAAGGCAGTGTCTGGGATGCTCCCGGACGCAGGTTCGAATCCTCGTCACGGCCCTTGTGGATTTGTTCATTTGATGCATCACGTTAGTGTGATCTCTGTGTGTTTTAACTCCGAGATTTTCTCTCTTATTGGTTGTAGGGGTGTCTTATATATGATTACGGAACACTAAAACTCTAGGGAAAACAGACCAAATATATCAAACTCTAGGTCGTAGGGAGTAGGCCTCCAGCTCCTGGACTCCCGAGTTTGTAGTCGGTTGCTTCACGCTTTGATGCCCAACACTTGTGTGTTATTCTTGGCCAGGGGCTCCCATTGTAGCTATGGGTATAGGGGCTTGACAGCTGAGTGGACAGCGCTCGGGGTTCGTAGTCCTAAGAGTCCGGGTTCGATCCCCGGCGGAGGCGGAAACAAATGGGAAGTTTCTTTCACCTATTTGCTGTTCATTTAGGAGTTAATAAGTACCTGGGCGCTAGACAGCTGCTACGGGCTGCTTCCTAGGGATGTGTGTGTGTCAAAATTAGGATTAAAGCCCGTAACGCTATGCGGAGGATGGGATGAGGGGAACCACTGAACGGTCGGGGATTGAACGCCAACCTGCTTGAAGTGAGGCCGCCGCTCTACCGTCCAGCCTAAGTGGTTGGACGACTGATTCGCGGAACCTAACGCGGTTATTGACGTCACGCAGTGAAAGGCGGCAAAGACCACCTCTATGGTCATCGTGTTTGATCGAGCCACAGTTAAGCACGGATGATCTCAACTGAACCATCTGACGTAAAAGAGGACCCACTCCAGCACGCATATGTCCGCGGTAAAGATTTTGTTTTTTGTTTTACTGTGATAGCGAGAAAGCCGGTGGTGTGTAATTACCTAAGTGTAATTACCTAAGTGTAGTTACAGGATGAGAGCTACGCTCGTGGTGTCCCGTCTTCCCAGCACTCTTTGTCATATAACGCTTTGAAACTACTGACGGTCTTGGCCTCCACCACCTTGGGTGTGTGTGTGTGTGTGTGTGTGTGTGTGGTGTGTGTGTGTGTGTGTGTGTGTGTGTGTGTGTGTGTGTGTGTGTGTGTGTGTGTGTGTGTGTGTGTGTGTGTGTGTGTGTTCTTCCACGAGACAACAGTTACCACCTGTGTGGCTGACGTGTGACACTGGTTACATTACTCTCTCTCTCTCTCTCTCTCTTTGTTCTTAGAATGTTTGCGACATCTGGAGTCTAGGAAAGCACTGGGGGGATGGTGTGTGACGCACTCTTGTGCTTCGCGCCACACACACACACAGTAGAGGCTCTGGTGTCCACACATCCGAGTCCCGTGCACAAGATGCATTAAAATTGTTCTGATTTGCAGGACCTTGTTATCATATATGTTGAGATGAGAATCTATGGCCATGGCATTGTTTTTCCTTTAGACTTTTTAAAGGTTTTATAGACAAAATAAAAGGTACTCTTGTAGAAGTGTTGCCTGATTTTACATGTTGTTATCACAACAAGCAATGAATAACACATGAAATCAACTGAAGTTGTTATTTTCCATGCCTAAAATGTTCTTCTGAGATGTTTGCCTGCTCTTTGGGAGCCGGTCGACCGAGCGGACAGCACGCTGGACTTGTGATCCTGTGGTCTTGGGTTCGATCCCAGGCGCCGGCGAGAGACAATGGGCAGAGTTTGTTTCACCCTATTCCCCTGTTTTCTAGCAGTAAAATAGGTACCTGGGTGTTAGTCAGCTGTCACGGGCTGCTTCCTGGGGGTGGAGGCCTGGTCGAGGACCGGGCCGCGGGGGCACTAAAAATCCCCGAAATCATCTCAAGATAACCTCAAGATAACCTGCCCTAAACCAAATTAACTTCGCTTGGACCACCAGTGTGCAGTAAGGCTAAGACAACAATTCCTCGTATAAAGCAGGATATCATAGTTTCAGTATCCGTGTGTGTGTCTGTGCTGGGGGATAGAGGAGCATCATCTGGGATACTTGCATCAGCACGCGGTCTGGCCCCTGGGAGGCTTGTGTGTCTCACTTGATACACAGGTCGATCCCCAGCGGCGTCTGGCGTACCCGCACCGTGCCGCAAGCGACCTCCCCCAGCCTGCCTGCCCGTCCGTACCGTGCCGCAAGCGACCTCCCCAAGTCTGCCCGTCCGCACCGTGCCGCAAGCGACCTCCCCCAGCCTGCCCGTCCGCACCGTGCCGCAAGCGACCTCTCCAAGTCTGCCCGCCCGTACTGTGCCGCAAGCGACCTCCCCCAGCCTGCCCGTCCGCACCGTGCCGCAAGCGACCTCCCCAAGTCTGCCCGTCCGTACCGTGCCGCAAGCGACCTCCCCCAGCCTGCCCGTCCGCACCGTGCCGCAAGCGACCTCTCCAAGTCTGCCCGCCTGTACTGTGCCGCAAGCGACCTCCCACAGCCTGGCCGCCGCAACCCGTTCTCGCAAATTCGTAAAGTCAATATTGACTTATTAGCTACGTGCATAGGTGATATACTAAACATAATAGATACCCTTAAAAAGATTCATAGAAAACACCGACCTTACCTAACCTTGTTAGTATCTTAAGATAAGCATCTTATTGCTTCGTAATTACAATTATTACCTAACCTATACCTATTATAGGTTAGGTAATAATTGTAATTACGAAGCAATAAGATGCTTATCTTAAGATACTAACAAGGTTAGGTAAGGTCGGTGTTTTCTATGAATCTTTTTAAGGGTATCTATTATGTTAAGTATGTCACCTATGCACATATTTAATAAGTCAATATTGACTTATTAAATTTGCGAGAACGGGTTGGCCGCCCGTACTGCCCTTGCCTGCATTTGCTGACTGAATATAATTTGACTGGATTTGTACAGAAAGTCGTACTTTACATAATGTGAGCAATTTCGTACACTATAACTAATACATCTTGAACTAATGACCTAGGGAGCGTTGACCTCTGATATTACAGTAAAATAATTAAAGAGTAATATTTGGTGACACAGATATTCTAGTTCGTCTTTTATTCCGCTTGACTATTCCTCCCTCTCTACCCATTCTTGCTCTTGTACCTTGCCGTTGTTGTCCCTTTCGCCTCTCCCTTCCCGTCACTGCCCCGTCACCTCTCCCTTCCCATCACTGCCCCTTCAGACTCTTCCACCTTGGTGTGTGGTACCACCATTTGTCCGGAGTACTGTCTTGAAGGAACCCCATCGTCCCGGCTCTTTGCTGGCCGTGGTGACGGAAATTCGGAACCAACGCAGTTGTATACAGTACGTGGCCTGTTCTCACGTGCTGTGTACGTGAGGTACGGGCACTTACTGGCGGCAGTGCCACCCTGTAACAGCCAGTGAGTGCCGCCGTGGCCAGAGACCCCCGTCACTAACAGAGACAGGTGTTCAAGGCGTATGTACTTGCCTGTGAGTGAGGGAGGGCTTAATATACTAACTAACTATCCTATACTAACTTGGCCTGTCATGAATACAGGTGCTGCCCGTCATAAGATACGTGACAGTCAATGATACTGACAGTGGTGACAGCTGGAGGGGGGGGAGGGGTGTCAGGAGATGGCAACTGGAGAGAGCCAACCAACAGTGACATTTAAAGGGGCGTTAGGGCATGAATAAGTGAAGATAGAGCAATTATGGAGTTGGGTGGTGTGCTGGGGCAGGGAGAGGCGGCCGTGCCGGTCACTGTGCTCGGGCTGGCACGGCCCCTGCCTCCGTACCTGTGGGGGGGGGGGGGGAGACTGGCACGGCCCTGCCTCCGTACCTGTGGGGAGAGACTGGCACGACCCTTGTGGAGAGTGTAGAGAAGTAAAGAGAGAGTGATGAGGAACAGCGCGGAGAAAGGGAGAGAGGGTAGGTAGCAAGTGAGGGGAGAGAAACGGAATAGGGGACATAGTAGACAGAAGAGGGGAAAGAAGGGAGACACACGTGCTGAGGCTGTGTTGTTCCTCCTTGTGTGCCCCCTCCCCCTCCCCCTCACTCCCATTCCCTAACCCCCCCCCCCCCTCTTGCTCATTCTGAGGTGTGCCATGTTTAACCTGAATTGTATTCGAAGGTTTTGTTGCGTCTCTCACCTTCTTTATACCTGAAAGTGTATTCCTCTGTAACTTTCTCTGTTACGTTGACACCCTCACGCATGCCAACATCACATCGCACTCAAGCGCTAACATTATTTACATGTATTCACAAAGAAATATACAAACACGAGCGCTCAGTGTAATGTGTAGAAAAAGCTAGGCCTAGATACAGGGGAGACTCCAGAATCGCTTAAATCAGCACGTATGGCGCCTCTACATAAGGGTGGTACTATAGTTTTGGCCCCCCCCCCCAAAAAAAAAGCTATCGCCCCGTCACAGTGACATCTCCAGCCACATACTGGAGCGAAAGATATGTAAGGAAATGCACAATAGATCCAGTGAGGAGTAGCGGTGCCATAGGCACAATCAGAGAGCACTGTCTGAACATCAGAGGTCCACGGCTGTTCAATATCCTCCCAGCTAGCATTAGAGATATTGCCGGAACAAATGTGGAAATCTTCAAGAAGCATTTAGGTAAGTTGTTACAAAAAGTGCCGGACCAAGCAGGTTGTAGCAGCTGCGGGGGCCTGCGGGCCGCTCCAAGCAACAACCTGTTGGACCAAGTTATCACAAGTCGAGCCTGGCCCCGGGCCAGGCTCAGAGAGTAGAAGAACTCCCGAACCCCTCTCCAGGTATGGTCCAGGTTATGTATCCTCCATTACCCCCTCAACATCCCCCTTCCCTTGTTCCCTTCAGGGCCCCTTTAACTCTCCTTCAAGTTAGTCTTGTGGGCAGACTGAGAGCGTTAAAGGGGTGCTTCTGAGGCTCGTGCTAGGAGCCCATCTCCTACTGATTGACAGTACTGATTGTTGGCGCCGGAGGGGGCGGCTAGTTTATTGTGCACCTCATACTCATCCTGTGAGCGGTAGCGCAAAAAGGATTACAGAGGGCACAAAAGGTCTTCATCAGACCTCAATGGAGATTATTTCATCAACAATTTCATCTATCCTTCACACCTTATTATAATGTCAGCTAGTTACAGAGAATGTTCCATTTCAATAGTTGTACCAGAGGTGTCCGGTCCGGGGAGCTGAGAGACAGGTGTGTGAGCTGAGAGACAGGTGTGTGAGCTGAGAGACAGGTGTGTGAGCTGAGAGACAGGTGTGTGAGCTGAGAGACAGGTGTGTGAGCTGAGAGACAGGTGTGTGAGCTGAGAGACAGGTGTGTGAGCTGAGAGACAGGTGTGTGAGCTGAGAGACAGGTGTGTGAGATAGTGCTTTACGTCTCTGGAACCTTCAAGTTTCTTAAGCATTTAGGTGCGCCTTTAGTTACAAAGACGAGGGCGCTTCTCGGTAGATAGGGGGTGGGGGGGGGGGGGGGGGGAGACACGCATGCGCACAGGCGAGTTCGACATTTAAAAGCGTGTTGTGTTATGGTGATGAGAGTGATAAGGAGAGTGTCTCTCAGCCCATATCGTTCTCAGGGTTGGGACTATGATATATTTGTTAAGCCCGTTCTGGTAAGGGCCAATTAGTGGAGGTGGATCTACTCTCCACGGAAGAGCGCTTCTCACCCAAGTTTTCCAATTAAAAGTGTCGGCCTCCTGTTGAGGGCGGGAGGAGGGGCGGTGGGCGGGTGGGCGGGCAGAGGACCCAGATGGGTGGAGGAGGGGCGGTGGGCGGGTGGGCGCGCGGCAGACGACCGAGAAAGGTATTAGAGGGCGCCTTCCGTTCACAACTACTCTACTTTAATCTTCATTAACTGTTGGCGAGATGAAGAGTTATTCTCCCACAACCTGGCCTGTGGTGATTGGTCTGTGAGGCTGTTGGTCTTCGTGGTGATTGGTCTGTAAAGCTGTTGGTCTTCGTGGTGATTGGTCTGTAAGGCTGTTGGTCTTCGTGGTGATTGGTCTGTAAGGCTGGGCGTCTTCGTGGCTCCAAGGCCACCCTAGTCATCACAGTTTAGCTGATCCGGTAACTGGCAGAAACTGGCCCAGTTCTATCTTGAAAAGCTTCCACCGTTGTTCCAGTGACATTTCTTATATTTATTGACTTTAGATAGAAGAGTGGTACGGCTCTGGTGACCTCTAACTTACGGCGCCTGACTCGTTAACTTTAGTTGAGACTTCCTGCTATGACCTCTGGAGCCATTATGGTGTAATTTTACTGGCCAGGTTTAGCATGTGACCTTCAACAGTACCTTCAACAGTACCTTCCATGTGTATGTTATGAATTGAATTGAACTATCAGGGGGAAAGCGCCAAGCCATTACTACTATATAGCACTTGGAAGGGGCCAGGAATAAGGATTTGGGATGGGACGGGGGTTATGTTATGAGATATATCTCGTCATCATTCCACGGAGGCCAGTTTGACCCGGTAAAGGAGCTCTTGCGCATTCTCCGGCACTACGATGGTGTCTGCCTTGACGGACGAGGCGAGGTAGTCGCCTTAGGTGATACAGTAGTTACGTATTTTGAAGAGCACAATTATTGGTGTGACGGCCCTTGTTGTGAAGGTTCTCATTAATTATCCATCCTGTTATTTTCCTGACTTGCAATGTTGGCTTTATTGAGTTTTATTTTTTTTTTTTTTTATACAGGTGGGTATAGGAACAGACGACTGCTGACTCCTGTTAGTAGGCTGAGGCCTTTCCCTGCCTATAGTTCATGGTAAGCCTTACCTTCTAATAATACTAATACTTCTTCTAATAAGTCTAATACGAGACTTCAATTGTATAACAACCAGGTAGCCAATCACTGCTGGGTGAACAGCAAAAGGATTGGCACCCCGGCCAGGATACGAACCTAGGCATAATCGTTGGGGGAGGCGCGGGGCGGGTGTTACCACTGCGCTACCCATTCAATTAAATTTCTTTATTATTCACCCCATACCCATCCCGTGGGCGGTGGTGTAAAGGATTACAGAGTCACACAATCGGTTCAGGAACTGAACCTTCTAGTTCGTTTAGCACGGACTGTATCTTCAAACATTATTCCAAGGTCTTTTCGCCAAACCTATTTAATTTATTTTTAAATTCTACGTCGAAGAAGTTCTTAGCGACATCTCTCCAACTCATCTATATTTCTAATCACAAATTGTGGCCTCTTGTACTATTTCTCATTTTGAACATAGTCTCTTTGTCAACCCTGCCAATGCTATTAAGATTGATTGATGAAGATTAAGCCGCCCAAAAGGTGGCACGGGCATGAATAGCCCGTAAGTGGTGGCCCTTTGGAGCCATTACCAGTATCAAGAGCTGATACTGGAGATCTGTGGAGGTGCGACTGCACCCTGCGTGACGGGAGATGTCTCCCGAGTGCATGACCGTTCTATTAAGATTTTACATATTAAGATTTTACATGTTATCTTGTTATCTGTGTTCCTCCTTTTCTCCAATGTGGTGAGGTTAGTTCCTTGGGCATTAAGGGAACAAAATAGCCAAAATCAAAATAGGTCCACCCTTATATTATGACAGGTGATGGGGAGTGTGCGAGTGATAAAGACCGAGACGGAACAAATCTATGTTAAGATGACTCAAGGAGTGGTAGGGAGGGAGAGACAAGGAGGCTGGAGAAGCTGCCATTCTGTCGTTACTAAGGCAACCGGCCGTCTCAGAGGGGAGCGGGGGTCGTGCGTCGGATTAGGTACAGGAAGACAGAGAGAGAGAGAGAGAGAGAGAGAGAGAGAGAGAGAGAGAGAGTGAGAGAGTGAGAGAGTGAGAGAGTGAGAGAGTGAGAGAGTGAGAGAGTGAGAGAGTGAGAGAGTGAGAGAGTGAGAGAGTGAGAGAGTGAGAGAGAGAGAGAGAGAGAGAGAGAGAGAGTGAGTGAGTGGTGGAGTGGGCAGAAAGGGAGGGAAAAAGGAACTTATTTGATAAGATTGGAATAAGCTGCTACGAGTGGCTTCCTAGGGCGTGTATAACAAAAATGAGACCTGGTCGAGGACCGGGATACAGAGACGCTAAGCCCCAAAATCATCTCAAGATAACCTCAAGATTACAGGTGGAAATACAGGAGCAGGAAAGGGCTTGTCATGATGTGGAGAAAGAGGAAGTGAAGACCATGTTTGGTGGAAGACCTGAAAGATGCATTTGGTTTGCAAAAATCCCGACCAGATGTTAGGAACAGTTATTAAACTGGACAGTTGTTGACAAACTGACATGCATTGTTTTGTGACCAAAAACACAGGCTTGCAGGGAGCCGGTCGGCCGAGCGGACAGCACGCTGGCTTGTGATCCTGTGGTCCTGGGTTCGATCCCAGGCGCCGGCGAGAAAACAATGGGCAGAGTTTCTTTCACCCTATGCCCCTGTTACCTAGCAGTAAAATAGGTACCTGGGTGTTAGTCAGCTGTCACGGGCTGCTTCCTGGGGGTGGAGGCCTGGTCGAAGACCGGGCCGCGGGGACACTATAAAAGCCCCGAAATCATTTAAAGATAATACGGGCTCACCATAGCCCGTGCTACATGGACACTCCGTCCTGAATAGCTAAATCTTTAACAACAACTCAAGATAACCTCAAGATAACCTAACCTCGCAAAAACTCGCATAAATCATAAGACGAATATGGAGGAATGTCAGAAGTTTTGGACCAGACTAGTCCCGTAAGTAAGAAGCATAAGTTACGAGGAAAGGCTACGCGAATTTAAGATTGACACAAGATTTAGGGAGACATGATTGCCACGTCTAAAATTCTCAGGGGGATTGATTAGGACAGACTATTTAGCACGGGTGATATTCGCACCAGAGGAGTACCCAAATGAGCCCCAGACATATTAGAAACAATTTTTTCACTCAGAATTATGGTACAAATTGAATGCACAAGGAAGTGATTAGATGGTGGCAGACTCCACATAGTTTCAAATGTAGATATGATTCATGCCAGTAGGCTCGGGAACCTAGTTGATTAACAGTTAAGAGGCGGGACCAAAGTGCCAGAGCTCAACCCCTGCAAGCACAACTAGGTGCGTACAACAAGGTTAGTACACACACACACACACACACACACACACACACACACACACACACACACACACACACACACACACACACACACACACACACACACACACACACACACACACACACACACACACACACACACACACACACACACACACACACACACACACACACACACACACACACACACACACACACACACACACACACACACACACACACACACACACACACACACACACACACACACACACACACACACACACACACACACACACACACACACACACACACACACACACACACACACACACACACACACACACTGAATTACTAATTAATTACCAACTTGATAGCGCCCCGTTCTTGATGTGAGAGAGACACTGGGCCTCCCCCCTTTCCCCGCCCCCCACACGCCTCCTAAACAAGCACCAACACGCCAGGGAAGGCCCGAGGCATCTTAAGTGACAAGCTGAAGTAAATAGTTACTGGAAATGCTGTTTTTGCCTGTGTATGATTTTGAGAGTTGTGTTTGCGGGCAGCCTAGCTTAGGTTCTTGGTGGCAGGGGTTCCTGTATGGAGGTATGTTGTGGTGTACCCCCAAGTGTGGGGGGGGGGTATATATGAGAATATCCCTCCTAATACTGGACCGGGGCCAGTGTATGTTTTGTATATCCTGGTGTGTGGTGTGTATGTTTGAGAGCGGTGCTGGGGAAGCTGGTGCAAGTGTGTGTAGTGTGCATGCATTTGTTTTTGCTTTTTTTGTTTTGTTTTTGCTCTCTGTCTGTCTGTCTGTGTCTCTCTTTCTCTCTCACTCACTCACTCACTCACATACACACACACACACACACACACACACACACACACACACACACACACACACACACACACACACACACACACACACACAAATTCAGAAATTTGTGTAAAGAATCATTCAGAACTTTGTATACCACATATGTCAGGCCAATCCTGGAGTATGCAGCCCCAGCATGGAGTCCATATCTAGTCAAGGATAAGACTAAACTGGAAAAGGTTCAAAGGTTTGCCACCAGACTAGTACCCGAGCTGAGAGGTATGAGCTACGAGGAGAGACTACGGGAATTAAACCTCACTTCGCTGGAAGACAGAAGAGTTAGGGGGGATATGATCACCACATTCAAGATTCTGAAGGGAATTGATAGGGTAGATAAAGACAGTCTATTTAACACAAGGGGAACACGCACAAGGGGACACAGGTGGAAACTGAGTGCCCAAATGAGCCACAGAGATATTAGAAAGAACTTTTTTAGTGTCAGAGTGGTTGACAAATGGAATGCATTAGGGGGTGATGTGGTGGAGGCTGACTCCATACACAGTTTCAAGTGTAGATATGACAGAGCCCGATAGGCTCAGGAATCTGTACACCTGTTGATTGACAGTTGAGAGGCGGGACCAAAGAGCCAAAGCTCAACCCCCGCAAGCACAACTAGGTGAGTACAACTAGGTGAGTACACACCCCCACGCACACCCACCCACCCCAATCCACGTAATTTTAATTCATTGTACTTATTTGGCCTCAACCTGGCACCGCTATATTTCAGTATAAAGCTTTAAATTTATTATAGACGACGGAAAGGTTTAGCAGAGCATGCGGCGACCTTGTTAGTTGTGTGTGGTAGTTGTGCTGTGTTTACCCGTCTGGTCCTGGGTGGTTGATGGTCCGTGTGTTAACATCCCACTCTCACGCGGGCTGGCCTGCGTGTGGTATCGTACGCATTAGCCTAGAAAACCCGGCTATTGTAAGCTGCTTTACACACACCTGGCGTCATCAAGAGACGCCTACTCTAAGGCCAGCAAGGGACCCCCACTCTAAAGCCAGCAAGGGACCCCTACTCTAAAGCCACTAAGGGAGCTCCACTCTAACAAGCTGGTTAACCAAACGTGGACTAGAGGTGGTACGGATATCATTAATTTCTAGATTTGATTGCGTGGAATGTAGTACTCTTGTACAATCTATGGCAGGTGCGTGCGTCGGGTTGCGTGCATGCGTGCATTTCCTCCAGACTTACTAACCGCTCGGAGCGCGGCAAGGCCAAAAAAAAAAAATTTGTTTACATCAAAATTGCGTTTTTGGAGCCTAGCGACAGAGAAACTTTTTGGGCCAATATCTGAAATAGCTCTTTGTGTGTGTGGGGTTGGCGCACGGTATGTCAGGGGCGACATATGTAGTAATGGACGAATGTCCATTACTACAATTATTTTGGGGAAGAATTATACCAATCGAGAGCCACTATTTGATTTAGAATCGTGACTGGAAGCAGAATAAAAGTTATCTGCAGTTGAATACAGGCATTTTTTCACGGGCTGTAGATTAGACAGGACCTCCCCTACCCAAGCGGTGCCCTTGGGTAGGGTTGAGGCAGTCACGAAAGGGTGGTTGGGTAAAGTTTTTTTTATTTATTGGGCGAGGATTGGAGAGGCAGGTAGGGGGATTGGGGGGGGGGGGATTAGAAATGTGTGGATCGTAGTAGGAAGCCGTAGCGTTCTGGGGCTTGGCTTGGCACCTGTGGGTGCCCGCTCACACCTGTGGGTGCCCGCTCACACCTGTGGGTGCCCGCTCACACCTGTGGGTGCCCGCTCACACCTGTGGGTGCCCGCTCACACCTGTGGGTGCCCGCTCACACCTGTGGGTGCCCGCTCACACCTGTGGGTGCCCGATCAGACCTGTGGGTGCCCGCTCACACCTGTGGGTGTGAGTGGCAGGGGGGTTCGGGCAAAATGTGACCCACCGCCGCTTTCAGTAATTGGAATATTTTTGGTATAAAATGTCGAAATTTTTAAACTGCGAATAGGTGCAGAGAGCCAGAATTTGGGTCCAAAATATGGCTCAGGTATCGAATTTGGGATGTTTGGGACATTTTGAAAACTGCGGGGGGGTTTGGGCAAAATGTGACCCACCGCTGCTCTCGGTAATTGGCATATTTTCGGTATAAAAATTTGGAATTTCAAACTGCAAATAGGTGCAGAGAGTCAGGATTTAAGTCCAAAATATAACTCAGGTATCGAATTTGGGATATATGAGATATTTTGAAAACTGCAGGGGGTTTGGGCAAAATGTGACCCACCGCCGCTTTCAGTAATTGGCATATTTTTGTTATAAAAAGTCGGAATTTCAAACTGCGAATAGGTGCAGAGAGCCAGAATTTGGGTCCAAAATATGGCTCAGGTATCGAATTTGGGATGTTTGGGACATTTTGAAAACTGCAGGAGGGTTTGGGCAAAATGTGACCCACCGCCGCTTTCTCTAATTGGCATATTTTTGTTATAAAAAGTCAGAATTTCAAACTGCGAATAGGTGCAGAGAGCCAGAATTTAGGTCCAAAATATGGCTCAGGTATCGAATTTGGGATGTTTGGGATATTTTGAAAACTGGAGGGGGGTTTGTGCAAAATGTGACCCACTGCCCCTTTAGGGAATTTGCATATTTTTGGTATAAAAAGTCGGAATTTTTAACTGCGAATAGGTGCAGAGAGCCAGAATTTGGGTCCAAAATGTGTCTTAGGTATCGAATTTGGGATGTTTAGGATATTTTGAAAACTGCAGGGGGGTTTGGGCAAAATGTGACACACCGCCGCTTTCAGTAATAGGCATATTTTTGGAATAAAAAGTCGGAATTTCAAACTTCGAATAGGTGCAGAGAGCCAGGATTTGGATCCAAAATATAGCTCAAGTATCGTGGATGAAGGTATCATATCTGGCCAGGCCCGGATCCAGGCCCAGACAGGCCCGGTCCCAGGCCCAGACAGGCCCGGTCCCAGGCCCAGACAGGCCCGGATCCAGGCCCGGATCCAGGCCCGGATCCAGGCCCAGACAGGCCCGGATCCAGGCCCAGACAGGCCCGGATCCAGGCCCGGATCCAGGCCCGGTCCCAGGCCCAGACAGGCCCGGATCCAGGCCCGGTCCCAGGCCCAGACAGGCCCGGATCCAGGCCCAGACAGGCCCGGTCCCAGGCCCAGACAGGCCTGGATCCAAGCCCAGACAGGCCCGGTCCCAGGCCCAGACAGGCCCGGATCCAGGCCCAGACAGGCCCGGATCCAGGCCCAGACAGGCCCGGTCCCAGGCCCAGACAGGCCCGGTCCCAGGCCCAGACAGGCCCGGATCCAGGCCCAGACAGGCCCGGATCCAGGCCCAGACAGGCCCGGATCCAGGCCCAGACAGGCCCGGATCCAGGCCCAGACAGGTCCGGATCCAGGCCCGGATCCAGGCCCGGATCCAGGCCCAGACAGGCCCGGATCCAGGCCCGGTCCCAGGCCCAGACAGGCCCGGATCCAGGCCCAGACAGGCCCGGATCCAGGCCCAGACAGGCCCGGTCCCAGGCCCAGACAGGCCCGGATCCAAGCCCAGACAGGCCCGGTCCCAGGCCCAGACAGGCCCGGATCCAGGCCCAGACAGGCCCAGACAGGCCCGGTCCCAGGCCCAGACAGGCCCGGTCCCAGGCCCAGACAGGCCCGGATCCAGGCCCAGACAGGCCCGGATCCAGGCCCAGACAGGCCCGGATCCAGGCCCAGACAGGCCCGGATCCAGGCCCAGACAGGCCCGGATCCAGGCCCAGACAGGCCCAGGCCCAGACAGGCCCGGATCCAGGCCCGGTCCCAGGCCCAGACAGGCCCGGATCCAGGCCCGGTCCCAGGCCCAGACAGGCCCGGATCCAGGCCCAGACAGGCCCGGATCCAGGCCCAGACAGGCCCGGATCCAGGCCCAGACAGGCCCGGATCCAGGCCCAGACAGGCCCGGATCCAGGCCCAGACAGGCCCGGATCCAGGCCCAGACAGGCCCGGTCCCAGGCCCAGACAGGCCCGGTCCCAGGCCCAGACAGGCCCGGTCCCAGGCCCAGACAGGCCCGGTCCCAGGCCCAGACAGGCCCGGTCCCAGGCCCAGACAGGCCCGGTCCCAGGCCCAGACAGGCAACCAACTTGGCAACCCGTCCTCTTAAAAAGAACGTCACTTTTGGCTGGTATGCGCGCTATGGCTAAATTTGGACGTAATTTGAAATGAAATCGACTCACAAAAGTGACGTTCTGTTCCGTTTTCTATTTGAGTCGTCCGGCGTACGCGCAGAGGTTATAAGAGGACACTTTAAATTCACTTTTTTCATAACGTTTTGAAACTTTATGAGAATTTCCTGCCCACCTAACCTATCAGAGGACCCTTAACTTACTGTTGTTGAAAAAAAAAATCCCAAATTTATTTTCATTTTTTTTCCATTTTCAAATTACGTAGAAATTCGGCCATACGGGCAAACGGCCAAAAGCGACGTTCTTTTTAAGAGGACAGGTTGCCGAGGGCTGTGGAGATTGGATGGGGGGGGGGTGTTATAAGGGGCAATGGGGGGAAGGGAAGGGATGGGGTGAGGGATAGAATGGAAGGGGGTGGATGGGGGGGGGGTGGCGTTGAAATCGATAAATGCCGCTGCAAGCCTGTGAGACCCACCTGTCTGGGCCCCCCTCAAAAGCTGCTTTTCTTGCCTAGTGGTCCCACTGATGGTCCCACCACTGGACCACTGTTGGTCCCACCACTGGACCACCGTTGGTCCCACCACTGGACCACTGTTGGTCCCACCACTGGACCACTGTTGGCCCCACCACTGGACCACTGTTGGCCCCACCACTGGACCACTGTTGGCCCCACCACTGGACCACTGTTGGTCCCACCACTGGACCACTGTTGGTCCCACCACTGGACCACTGTTGGCCCCACCACTGGACCACTGTTGGTCCCACCACTGGACCACTGTTGGCCCCACCACTGGACCACTGTTGGCCCCACCACTGGACCACTGTTGGTCCCACCACTAGACCACTGTTGGTCCCACCACTGGACCACTGGCGGTCCACATGCTTGACGTGACTGCCTTAGGGTGTGAGCAGCCGGGCTGATCTGACCACTAACCAAGAGTTCTGATCAGAGACCGGGCCGCAGTGAAGTAGATCCCCGGAGGTAACACAAAGCAAACAATGTAATATTGTCACTGCCACATATCTGGTCACCTGTGTGGGTGCCAACTGAGGGTGCCAGCTGTAATTACCGTTTGACCTTTGCCAGGTAGTGCCAGCAACAGTGCCAGGTATCGACACGTTACCAGTAACCATCACTGTTCTGTTTGCATATCAAATCCTTTTGCTGTATAAAGTTCCTTGCCTTTGCTTTCGTAAGGAGCGGTATCCGCAGGATGGCCCTTGACCGAGGCCCTGTTGGCCAGGCAATTAATTGACATATCTTGCCAGGATGTAACCCAACCCGTCCTCGCGAATACTCCATTTTTTGACGCCACAATCCCCCTCCTACCCCTCCTACGGACAAAGTATGATGTACTATACGCCATAGCGGCTCACAATCATTCAAGTTTTCTATGTGTCGGGCCCCCGGTAGGTTAAGTGGGTTGTTTGGGTGTGTATGTTTTTCCGGTTAGGTAAAACCGTTGCATTTTTTTACGGAAAGGCAAAATGAGAGAACGGGCTGATTTGTGATGGTGTAGCTGCCTGAGAGGGTTTTGGTCGGGTGTGTGGTGCAGTGTGAGGTGGGTAGATATTGATGGTGGGTAGTGAGGGTGTGGTCTGGTAGCTGCTTGGAAAGGTGGTGTGTGTGTGTGCTTCATCCACGCCCATGTGCGTGACTTCTGCCTCACGACACGAGGCCACCGTCTGAGGTCCTTCACTCGCCTGGAATATTTACATAGAGGGGGTCCCATTGAGTACCTTTGTTTCCTGGAACTGTTCGACCGACGGAGACCATCTGAGGACCTTCACTTACCTGGAATATTTAGACAGAAGGGGTCCCATTGAGTACCTTTGTTTCCTGGAACTGTTCGACCGACGGAGACCATCTGAGGACCTTCACTTACCTGGAATATTTAGACAGAAGGGGTCCCATTGAGTAACTTTGTTTCCTGGAACTTTTCGACCGACGGAGACCATCTGAGGACCTTCACTTACCTGGAATATTTAGACAGAAGGGGTCCCATTGAGTAACTTTGTTTCCTGGAACTCTTCGACCGACGGAGACCATCTGAGGACCTTCACTTACATGGAATATTTAGACAGAAGGGGTCCCATTGAGTACCTTTGTTTCTTGGAACTCTTCGACCGACGGAGACCATCTGAGGACCTTCACTTACATGGAATATTTAGACAGAAGGGGTTCCATTGAGTACCTTTGTTTCCTGGAACTGTTCGACCGGCGGAGACCATCTGAGGACCTTCACTTACCTGGAATATTTAGACAGAAGGGGTCCCATTGAGTAACTTTGTTTCCTGGAACTCTTCGACCGACGGAGACCATCTGAGGACCTTCACTTACATGGAATATTTAGACAGAAGGGGTCCCATTGAGTACCTTTGTTTCCTGGAACTCTTCGACCGACGGAGACCATCTGAGGACCTTCACTTACATGGAATATTTAGACAGAAGGGGTCCCATTGAGTACCTTTGTTTCCTGGAACTCTTCGACCGACGGGGACACTGAGGATCATCAACTTCCTGAAACTTGGGAAGGAAGTGACCCTCGAGGACTCGCATTTGAACCAAGGGGCCTAGCCAACCTCCCACTGCTCAAAAAGAGTACTTGATATATACTTCCTAAGGATACCTGATCAACCGGGCTGTGATTCATACGTTAGACTGCGAATAGTTCCGTCTAGTAGCCTAAACCACCAACTAGAAAGCCTAGTCAAAGATCGGGCCGCGACGACATTGCTCCCGGAAACCAGTACAAGGTAATTCAACGTATAGTAGATCAGTCTTTTTTCCAGTTTTCTTGAAACGGAACGATGCAACTGGTTCGCCACTGGAAAAAAAATATATTAATTATTAAGAAACAGACTTTATTAGTGCAAGAATGTGCGCAGTATACAGAATTTACAAATATTATCACCCAAGATAGCATCGTAGGCTCCGTACATTTTGCTTTCAAATTGCTGTATTCGTTGTCGTAGTTGGCAAAAGCCCTTCCAGTACTGGAGGGTCTGAAACTGCTGGTAGTTAGAAGGATGATAATCTGATCCTTGCTCACTTGGAGGTAATGGCTAAAGTGAGTCTCTAGACTCAATGAATCGTCTTGGGACTAACGGTCCTGAAGCATGTCTGGAGGAGTTACTTGGAGCATGCCTGGAGCATAATTTTGCTATTCTATTTCCAAACAGTCAAAAGATGTGTGGCCCCCTGCCACACATTGAACATAGTATGTTCTCCGGAGACCTAAAACGTGATTGACCCGGAGGTCAATCCCAAGTGGTCAACGTGGCAAGTTGAATGTTGATTTTGGGGAGGAGCACACTGGCTCACAATGGTCTGATACAGAAGGAAGAGCTGTGATGTGGTGTGTGTCGATATTTGAACCTACCTGTGTGTAGGTAGTGTGTGGGTGGGGGTTTGTGTGTGTGTGTGTGTATGAATGCGAGGGGTGACGAGGGTAGCAGACATGCTCACTGACAGGAACATGGCCCCAGCCAGCACGCAAGAATCTGCCTCTTCCCCTCCTCCTCCTACTCTTCCCAGACCCCTACCCCACTCCCTAATTTGTCCCCTCTCCCCCTTCTCATGCGCCTAAAGCCCGCCGCACCATTATGTCTCCTACCATCACTCGTGTGTAAACATACACATAACTATGCCCAATCAAATCAACTCAAAAGCGTCATTCGTGAATGGTTGTACATTTACAATTGGGGAAAGTTTAAATAACAAACACAGTCCATTAATTACACGGGTCACGATAACATTATAGCACCGAGACATTGTCATTATCAGAAACTTTATTCGTGACAACTAATTTGCATCATTTATATCACACAATTAGGATAAGACAATTAGAGTTAGAACAAATAAATATATATATATACCAGTCATACCATGAAGTTAAATAAACTTACACACCCATACCCTAGGCTTTCTACCGGGATAGATTCTTAGGCTATCCCGTATCATAACCACTCCAAACACACTGCTCCTATAACGTAGAGGTATTTAGTTAATGTGTGTTTTATGTGTGTGTGTTTTAGATAGCTGATGGCGATGCTCGTTTGTCTCTTGCCATATACGAACGTAGTTTATTTTTTTTAAACGTAGGAAGCTACCTGTATTCGTTTTCAGTAGATAATACTCTTCCCTACGAAGAGAACTCTTCTTTCTTTAATGCACTTTGGTATAAGTGCATTAAAGTAAGGAGTTGAATACTGTCACGTAACTTCAAGCGCATTCAATTTCTAATTGTTCCTTTGTCTTTTTATAAATTCACTCTATACAAAGCCTGAGGATCTTAGTGAATGAAGCCTAAAAGCAAAACAGACTTGTTTAATTCCGTTCGTTTATCCAAGACCTGCGGCATGAAGGCTCAAGTGATACACACACACACACTGTTTAGCTTCCAAGATATATTTATTTTGGTTAGTGGGAGAGTGGAGAGGCGGTGGAGTATTGACGCTGAGCCTCAGGTAACGTTTGGGAGAGAACAGACTCGGCGCTAAGTTGATTGTTGCCACACCGTCCAGTGGCGGGCAGATGTTTGTGGCGGGTGTTGCTCCGAGGGGTTCTGTCAGGTGGTGTCTGGGGGGAGTACTGACCGGGGGTGTTGTCCAGACACTGACCTGTGGTGGTGGTGGTGTCTGGGGGGAGTACTGACCGGGGGTGTTGTCCAGACACTGACCTGTGGTGGTGGTGGTGGTGTCTGGGGGGAGTACTGACCGGGGGTGTTGTCCAGACACTGACCTGTGGTGGTGGTGGTGGTGGTGGTGTCTGGGGGGAGTACTGACCGGGGGTGTTGTCCAGACACTGACCTGTGGTGGTGTCTGGGGGGAGTACTGACCAGGGGTGTTGTCCAGACACTGACCTGTGGTGGTGGTGGTGGTGGTGGTGTCTGGGGGGAGTACTGACCGGGGGTGTTGTCCAGACACTGACCTGTGGTGGTGGTGGTGGTGGTGTCTGGGGGGAGTACTGACCAGGGGTGTTGTCCAGACACTGACCTGTGGTGGTGGTGGTGGTGGTGGTGTCTGGGGGGAGTAGTGACCGGGGG
The DNA here is from genome assembly GCF_040958095.1 of Procambarus clarkii. NCBI lineage: Eukaryota > Metazoa > Arthropoda > Malacostraca > Decapoda > Cambaridae > Procambarus > Procambarus clarkii. The sequence goes on from NC_091205.1 coordinate 23,819,417, forward strand.
TGTTGTCCAGACACTGACCTGTGGTGGTGGTGGTGGTGGTGTCTGGGGGGAGTACTGACCGGGGGTGTTGTCCAGACACTGACCTGTGGTGGTGGTGGTGGTGGTGTCTGGAGGGAGTAGTGACCGGGGATGTTGTCCAGACACTGACCTGTGGTGGTGTCTGGGGGGAGTACTGACCGGGGGTGTTGTCCAGACACTGACTTGTGGTGGTGGTGGTGGTGGTGTCTGGGGGGAGTAGTGACCGGGGGTGTTGTCCAGACACTGACCTGTGGTGGTGGTGGTGGTGGTGTCTGGGGGGAGTAGTGACCGGGGGTGTTGTCCAGACACTGACCTGTGGTGGTGGTGGTGTCTGGGGGGAGTACTGACCGGGGGTGTTGTCCAGACACTGACCTGTGGTGGTGGTGGTGGTGTCTGGGGGGAGTACTGACCGGGGGTGTTGTCCAGACACTGACCTGTACTCACCCAATTGTACTTGCGGGGCTGAGCTTCGATTCTTTGGTCCCGCCTCTCAACTGTCAATCAACTGGTGTACAGGTTCCTGAGAGCCTACTGGACTCTATCATATCTACACTTGAAGCCGTACAAGTGTGTGTGTGTGTGTGTGTGTGTGTGTGTGTGTGTGTGTGTGTGTGTGTGTGTGTGTGTGTGTGTGTGTGTGTGTGTGTGTGTAGTGTGTGTGTGTGTGTAAAACAGAGAGACAGATACAGACAGAGCTGTACAGGTGTTTTTTATTTTATTTATTTATTTATTTTTTTTTTTGAGATATATACAAGAGTTGTTACATTCTTGTACAGCCACTAGTACGCGTAGCGTTTCGGGCAAGTCCTTAATCCTATGGTCCCTGGAATACGATCCCCTGCCGCGAAGAATCGTTTTTTCATCCAAGTACACATTTTACTGTTGCGTTAAACAGAGGCTACAGTTAAGGAATTGCGCCCAGTAAATCCTCCCCGGCCAGGATACGAACCCATGACATAGCGCTCGCGGAACGCCAGGCCAGTGTCTTACCACTACACCACGAAGACTGTTGGTAGGCTATTCTAGCCTATACATTTCTATACATTTTCCTATACATTTCATATACACTATTCTCTATTCTAGAGAATACACGCTATTCTCCCAAAAATGTTTATAACAGCAACATCATGCAAGTGAGGAACTTGTAACCTCACGACCAGACTCACGAGGACATGAACGAGTACAATGCACGCAATCATCTCTTGTTTAAATAATATTATACAGCTAAATTAGTCCCCCCATAAGTGACGCATCTTTAGCCTGTTGCGCACTGAATTATTTTTATACCAAATTGGGGAGACCCAGATGATTAACGAGGGGGGGGGGTGAGGGGAAAGGAGAGTGGGGGTGAAGAAAGCGGCTCCTCCCCCCTTGTTTCAGCTACTCAGAATCAAGAGTTCCAAGTAGCACGGGCTATGGTCAGCCCGTGGTGAACTTACCTGGCACAGGAGCGAGATGTAACTTTTTTTTTTTTAGCGGTTGGTTAACGATAGTGTGTAAAAGTCAAATGAAGCTTGAACCACCAAATTGGTTGTCGGGTTGTTGCGCAGCCATCGAGTCGTCTGGAGAGGAATGGTTGAACATACGGTCAAAGTCCCTATACTCCTCCCAGTCACGGCAATACATTCCTCTCTTAACAACACCCAACCACCACACGCGGGACCAAAGAGCCAGAGCTCAACCCCCGCAAACACAACTAGGTGAGTACACGCTCACGGCCAACCATACTGTCATTAATGCTGCAATACTTATATTCCTACTAGCTACTAACTTCATCCTGTAATTAAAGGTCTGGCAGCGTGCTTCATCCTGTCCAATTCCTGTCCAGAACAATTGACGGTCAACTACAGTGTCGCCCACGACTACCTGCACCTCTCTTAAATTTCCAGGGTCTAGATTCACGAAGCAGTTACGCAAGTACTTACGAACGTGTACACCTTTCGTCAATCTTTGACGGCTTTGTTTACATTTATTAAACAGTTTACAAGCATGAAAACTTGCCAATCAACAGTTGTTATTGTTATAAACAGTCTCCTGGTGCTTCGGAGCTCATTAACTGTTTAATAATTGTAAACAAAGCCGCCAAAGATTGAGAAAAGATGTACAGGTTCGTAGGTACTTGCGTAACTGCTTCGTGAATCTGGCCCCCCAGGCTTACATGGTACACTAGTAATTACACTTATTGAATTATTTACACACAAATAAATAATTTGTGTGTAAATAAATGTTTACATCTTTGATTTAAATTACTTCAGGATTATTCGGCCTCTGTGAACTCTTATGTGCCGTTTTGCTCAGTACTGTGATAGACGCCGTATCAGCAACAGCCTAACCTAAGTGTTTAATGTTGAGTAATGAGATGGGGTTTTGGCAGATGTACTGGTGTAGTTGTGCTTGAGGGGGGGGGGGGTTGAGCTTCGGCTCTTTGGTCCCGCCTTTCGTAAGGTGTCGGTGCTGATGAGTGAGGTGTTGGTGGGGGGGGGGCTGTCATCTTGTGTTGTGTGTGTGTGTGTGTGTGTGTTGTCTCACCTCTTCTCTGGTTTGCGTGTGTTATGTTACGTCTTCTTCCTGATTTCGTATATTTCCTCTTTCGTCTCTGCTTCTCTCCTTCCCTCCCTCCTCTTTGTCTCATCTCTTCAACTTCTTTCCTTGTTGTCTCTGTGTTTTCCATTTTCAAGCTATTTGGTGTCTTCTCTGCCTCTTCTCCTACGCAGTGTCCTAAGTGAGATTATTCTACTCTGCGTTCATCTTCCTGAGGTATACCCCTCCTCTCTGTTATTTTACTCCTCGCCTTCCTTCCTCATCTTTATTGTTCTCTCCCCTCTTTCCACCCTTCATACTCGCCAGAATTTTCTCTAGTCCCCGTTTCCTCTCCTCCCATAAACTATTATATAATAGTGCTTGTACACGTACAACTACAGTAAAGGACAACTTTTAAAATAATTCTCTCCCCCCCCCTCAGGTTGGTACCCAGGAACCCAGACGTGGCCCCTGGTGCCCCTAGTGTGGGCACCTGTAGTCTGCCCAGCTCCACGTGCCCGCCGCACCAGCCAGGTAACTGCTGCTACAGACAGGTACTCGTCGGGGGTTGTGTGGGGGGAGGAGCTCCCAAACTCAAGTGCTGGAACCCATTGTACGAAGGTCTTCTGTACGCGCTGATGTAAACATGCGCGGTGAAAATAACCAGAGGTGTTGTGATAGCCTAATAAGGGAGGGCCTTGCCCTAGGCGGCTCTCTCTCACACATATGTTCAGTGTGGATAATCTTCCTGACGCATTGTTGTGCATTCAGTGATCCCTTCCCTCACCGCCTCTCTTATCTTCCACGGCATGATAAGTCAATGTCTGTTCTTCCCAAGTCCTTGCTCATACATTCTTGGCTGGTCGGTAGCGCGCCAATCTTGAGTCCTGGAGGGTTGGCGTTCGGTTCCCCCCCTGCCGATGGTCTAGGTGGTTATAGGTACCGTTCCTTCACTCAGCCGTAATAACCATTCTAAGTGTGATGTAGTCATACTGATATACTGTAGTCCTCCCCTCACCATTACCTTAACCTCTTCACAAGTCCCCTCACACACACACACACTCACACGCACACGCACGCAGCAGCTGGGGCGAGGACGTCCTCCACACCGACCCATTTAACCCGCCAACGCTCCAGTTTGTCATGTGAAAAATAGACTTCTCGTCAAGAACAGACCGGCTCAAGTATGCAAATTTAGTCAACAATTAAGTAAATACAATATACCGGTGAGGAATATACCGGCTTTTAGGGATTAAGAGAAAACTAAAAGTTAGCAAATTGGACTTTGGTCGCCATTTGCAATGTGTGTGTGGGAGGACTCCCCAGGGTCCCCCAGGACACCATAGGGGGTAGCCCCATGATAGGGGGACACCATAGGGGGTAGCCCCATGATAGGGGGGGACACCATAGGGGGTAGCCCCATGATAGGGGGGACACCATAGGGGGTAGCCCCATGATAGGGGGGACACCATAGGGGGTAGCCCCATGATAGGGGGACACCATAGGGGGTAGCCCCATGATAGGGGGACACCATAGGGGGTAGCCCCATGATAGGGGGACACCATAGGGGGTAGCCCCATGATAGGGGGACACCATAGGGGGTAGCCCCATGATAGGGGGACACCATAGGGGTGACACCATAGGGGGTAGCCCCATGATAGGGGGGACACCATAGGGGGTAGCCCCATGATAGGGGTGACACCATAGGGGGTAGCCCCATGATAGGGGGGGGGACACAAGCCCCCTTGTAACACTCGGTATATACAATATTCCTCGAGGATCCCAACCAGTAAACTTGAGCTGTACTCCGGAACAAAAACTTAGCCTTAAAGTTATGAAGAATAACAGGGCTAAATATGCCAAAGCTGGTTGATAAGAAAATGGGGAGATATGTTCACTACGTACAAAATTCTGTGGGGAATTGATGAAATGGACGAGGAAGAAGATACAGTACAAATAAAGAAAACAAGGTTTAAACAAAAACTATTCTACAACGATTTCCTTTACTTTTGGGTTGGCGTGTGGGGGGAGGGAGGGGGAGTTTGTGGGGGGTAGAGAGAATCTTGTGGGGGGAAAAGTTGTGGGGATGAAGGGTAAAGGGTAAACGGAGAGGGGAAATAACTATAGGCCTGAGAGGCGGGGAAGTAAGTGGCGTTAGTTCATGCTGGGTGTTATTAATGGGTAGAAGCATGGTGGGGGCGGCGTGTGTGTGTGTTGTGAGCAAGCGTGGGAATGATATGCGAGAAGCGCATGATGAACCATGACATGACGGATGCTGCAGGGTACGGGGCCGAGGGTGGCGACCAGAGATGACGGATGCTGCAGGGTACGGGGCCGAGGGTGGCGACCAGAGATGACGGATGCTGCAGGGTACGGGCCGAGGGTGGCGACCGGAGATGACGGATGCTGCAGGGTACGGGGCCGAGGGTGGCGATCAGAGATGACGGATGCTGCAGGGTACGGGGCCGAGGGTGTCGACCAGAGATGACGGATGCTGCAGGGTACGGGGCCGAGGGTGTCGACCAGAGATGACGGATGCTGCAGGGTACGGGCCGAGGGTGGCGACCAGAGATGACGGATGCTGCAGGGTACGGGGCCGAGGGTGGCGACCAGAGATGACGGATGCTGCAGGGTACGGGGCCGAGGGTGGCGACCAGAGATGACGGATGCTGCAGGGTACGGGCCGAGGGTGGCGACCAGAGATGACGGATGCTGCAGGGTACGGGGCCGAGGGTGGCGACCAGAGATGACGGATGCTGCAGGGTACGGGGCCGAGGGTGGCGACCAGAGATGACGGATGCTGCAGGGTACGGGCCGAGGGTGGCGACCAGAGATGACGGATGCTGCAGGGTACGGGGCCGAGGGTGGCGACCAGAGATGACGGATGCTGCAGGGTACGGGGCCGAGGGTGGCGACCAGAGATGACGGATGCTGCAGGGTACGGGGCCGAGGGTGGCGACCAGAGATGACCTCCTTCCGAGTGCTATATATTCGTAATGGCTTGGCGCTTTCCACCTTGATAACTCCCTCCACTCCCTCTTATCTTTTTCATGGTATGTCCTATTCTTTTTCCATTATTTTTTCAGTAGCAGTCTTTCCTGTAGACATTATTGAAAGTGACCGAGAGGGTGAGATCTAAGAGTCTAGGACGAATTTTCTTCCATTTTCCTTACATGTTTCTTCACCTGAGAAGAAAGTTGAAACATTAACTCACCAAAAGTTAATTTTTACAGTTTTATTTGGCCTGACGCTAAGAGTTTAGTTTGGTTAATTCTTGTTAACATTGTCTCGGGGGATTCGAATGGACTCAGAAAGTGATGCATGTAAACTGTTGATTATCATTGTAATTAATAAGAAATACCTGCCAGACCCGGATTGTAAACCGCGTGTGGAGGGGGGGGGGGGATTTCTCTGGCGTCAGACCGAGGGGGTGAGTGTACTTCTTGGTGCACCAGGTCGTAAACCTGACGGGAAACCATCGACTCATTCATGAGGAAGAGTGGCCAGGGGAGGGGGAGGGTCCATTCATAAAGTATAGACGCCCCCCCTACCCCCAAGCCTCTCATACGCCGACCTCTGACCTCAGGTTTGTTGACTCAGGCTCGTGTGGCTGGCAGGGCGAGGGGGGGGGGGGCTGGCTGAGTGTGTTTGCTAAGATTTGTGATGTAATATCTGCAAGTTTGTGTTTACCAAGGCATGACATATGAAGCTGGGGCATCCCCTTTCCTCATGCAGGCGATGAGTCACAATAATGTGGCTAAAGTATGTTGACCAGACCACACTAGAAGGGACGACGACGTTTCGGTCCGTCCTGGACCATTCTCAAGTCGATTGTCGACTTGAGAATCGACTTGAGAATGGTCCAGAACGGACCGAAACGTCGTCGTCCCTTCACCTTCTAGTGTGTGGTCTGGTCATCCCCTTTCCTCCCTCTTCCTCCTGCCTTCCCCCCCTTAGAAAGGAGTCTTATACTTCACACTGTTCAGTATCTTAATGACTGTTATTACTAATTATCCAGTTTCCGGAAGGAGTACAACAAACGAGATGTGGCAATGATGTTCTGATACACAGTTCAACGCCCTTGTGAACACGAGGCAGTCCATTCAACGTCTTGGAATGTACTAAACTTGGCTTCAAGCTCTCCACAACTAAGACAAAAGCGTACTCCTATGACTAGAGGGAAAATAAAGACCTACAAATCAATGGGGAAGTTCCTGAATGAGTTGACTGCTATATTGGGGATTTCTGAGTGGGTTTAGGTTCTAGCAAGGGCAAGAAAGATGAGCTTGATCAACTCATAGGATCACGCTCCAAGCAACAGCCTGGTGGACCAAACTCTCACAAGTCGAGCCTGGCCTCGGGCCGGGCTTGGGGAGTAGAAGAACTCCCAGAACCCCATGCTCCAGTACCCTGTGGAGGACCCTATAGGCCCCTGTGCTCCAGTACCCTGTGGAGGATGCTATAGACCCCTGTGTTCCAGTACCCTGTGGAGGACCCTATAGACCCCTGTGCCCCAGTACCCTGTGAAGCACCCTATAGACCCCTGTGCTCCAGTACCCTGTGGAGGACCCTATAGACCCCTGTGCTCCAGTACCCTGTGGAGGACCCTATAGGCCCCTGTGCTCCAGTACCCTGTGGAGGACCCTATAGACCCCTGTGCTCCAGTACCCTGTGGAGGACCCTATAGACCCCTGTGCTCCAGTACCCTGTGGAGGACCCTATAGACCTCTGTGCTCCAGTACCCTGTGGAGGACCCTATAGGTCCCTGTGATCCAGTACCCTGTGGAGGACCCTATAGGTCCCTGTGCTCCAGTACCCTGTGGAGGACCCTATAGGTCCCTGTGCTCCAGTACCCTGTGGAGGACCCCAGTCCACCTTCCCTGGGGGTCCGGTTGAGAGTAAACACAACCAGGGTCTGTGTTTACATTGAGCCAACACCACCTTCCTTGTGCAGGTTTTCCCCTCGTTAATATATCCTTTATCTAGCGTTCTCTGGGGCAAGTTATCGCAGTGTTTGGCAAGAAAAGGTCTTTCTAATGTAAGATATCTCAAATGTAAGTTGATATTTAGTGTGTGTTATCTAATGTGTGTGTTTTTTTTAATATTTTCTCGTCTCTTTTGCCCTGTTCTTAGTGCCAGCTGGATTATTCAGTCGGCTAAGAATAGAAATAGAAATGTGAAGTGGAAATAAGTGGATATAAGTGTACAAGTGGGAGGCCAGAGAAGGGGGTGGTCTGGCTTGAGCTACATAAGGGCACTGGTCACTTGCTCTAAGTGGTAATCTCCGGGATGTGGTTGCTTTAATGACTAG
>NC_091205.1:23832265-23952265 GCF_040958095.1 Procambarus clarkii
ACGCACACACACACACACACACACACACACGTGTGTATGTGTACATTTCTCCAGAGGTGACACTTTAATTGTAAATGACTTTATTACTTTTAATTACGATCGACTCCTTATGACTATATATAGCCTTCGAGTGGCCAATTCTAGAATATGCAGCACCAGTATGGAAGCCACACATTGAAGCCACCACCAGTATGGGTTTGGACTCAACCTTCCACCACCCATACGTAGGTGCTAATCCATTGTGCAATATAATTTAATTCTTCCTACGGGCTCACCATAGCCCGTGCTACGTGGAATTTGACATTCCAGGTAGCGAATCTTTAACAACAACAACAACAATTTAATTCTACCCTCCCCTGAAGTATTCATTAGAGGGTTAATATCCTCCTTTCCTTATTGCTACTGTGACGTTACTTGTTGTTGATGTTTGATAAAGATTAAGCGACCCAAGAGGTGGCACGGGCATGAATAACCCGTAATTCATACAGCTGAATTAGGTGAGGATTAGCGTCTAGACTTGAGCTTCCCCTTAATTATGCGGGTCTGGGAGACGGTCATTGTCTTGTGAGACGGACAGTGTTTTTGTGTTGGGATAATTTCTTTGTTTGGTAGGTTTTTTTTTTTGCGATTCTCTTAATTGTCGTGGTAGAGGCTGGCAGTCTTCCTGTCGCGGGTGGTGGCGTTTTGTGCCTCTGTTTATTCTGACAGTTTGGTGTATATTGTAATGGTTAGTGTGTGGTATGGGAGGGTGTGGCACTCTGGTGTTATGTGGGAGGGTGTGGCACTGGTGCCATTTGGGAGGGTGTGGCACTGGTGCCATTTGGGAGGGTGTGGCACTGGTGATGTTCTATGACTAAGGAAGTTCACTTCACTCTCGACAAGCCATTCCGGCTCATCTGTGAAGTTTTTCCCGCCATTTCGGCTCATCCGTGAAGTTTTTCCCGCCATTCCGGCTCATCCGTGAAGTTTTTCCCGCCATTCCGGCTCATCTGTGAAGTTTTTCCCGCCATTTCGGCTCATTCGTAAAGTTTCCCTGCTATCTTGGCACACCCGTAAAGTTTCCCTGCTATCTTGGCACACCCGTAAAGTTTCCCTGCTATCTTGGCACACCCGTAAAGTTTCCCTGCTATCTTGGCACACCCGTGGCACACTTCCCCGCCCTGCGATCATGACTGCCGCCTCCACAAACATGCACCGTCCCTGTCGGATGACTCTTTCACACAATTCATGTTTAATTGTGATCCGGGAGCTGTGGCCGTCAGCTGGTAGGGCGTCGAGGACGGCTGGCGGAATTACCCGCCATATGTAGAGCGTCAGATGCATCCCCGCAGAGATCAGTGAGGCCCGGTTGCTAGCCAGCGAGGCTCGGTTGCTAGCCAGCGGGGCTCGGTTGCTAGCCAGCGGGGCTCGGTTGCTAGCCAGCGGGGCTCGGTTGCTAGCCAGCGGGGCTCGGTTGCTAGCCAGCGGGGCTCGGTTGCTAGCCAGCGGGGCTCGGTTGCTAGCCAGCGGGGCTCGGTTGCTAGCCAGCGGGGCTCGGTTGCTAGCCAGCGGGGCTCGGTTGCTAGCCAGCGGGGCTCGGTTGCTAGCCAGCGGGGCTCGGTGGCTAGCCAGCGGGGCTCGGTGGCTAGCCAGCGGGGCTCGGTGGCTAGCCAGCGGGGCTCGGTGGCTAGCCAGCGGGGCTCGGTGGCTAGCCAGCGGGGCTCGGTGGCTAGCCAGCGGGGCTCGGTGGCTAGCCAGCGGGGCTCGGTTGCTAGCCAGCGGGGCTCGGTTGCTAGCCAGCGGGGCTCGGTTGCTAGCCAGCGGGGCTCGGTTGCTAGCCAGCGGGGCTCGGTTGCTAGTAGCAGACCAGTGAAGTAACTATTTACTGCTACTGTAAGGAGACGTGCCCTTCCCGAGAATCGAACTCAGGTCCAGTTGATTGTGACTCACCTGCGCTGCTCTCTCACACATAAACACACACACCATAATAATAATAATAATAATAATAATAATAATAACTACTATCTGACGTAGAAATCATGAGGCCAGAAAGTAAGATATCCCCCCAAAAATAAAACTTTTACAGTCCACTTTAAAACATGCCTGGAATGTTGTCGAAGATCATTGTATAATTACAGTATTTTTTATCATTTGAAACGTGTAAGGCTCTATAATGCTTTGTCCTGGGTAAGGGAGAATGATAGGTGTGTAGTGTAGACTCGCTCTCTCTTTAATTCTCTCCCTCTTTTTTCCCGAGAGAGAGAGAGAGAGAGAGAGAGAGAGAGAGAGAGAGAGAGAGGGGAAGAGAGAGAGGGGAAGAGGGAAGAGGGAAGGGGAAGGGGAAAGGGAAAGGGGAAAGGGAAAGGGGAAAGGGAAAGGAGTACAGAGAGAGAGAGAACAAGGAAACGAACTGTAGATTGTTCAGTAGAACCTGGCCTCCCTGGCACCTAGGGTCCGTGTGTGTTAATATTTCATGAACATGTTGAGGAGATAGAAGGGGTCGCGAGCAGGGGGGGGGTAAGAGAAGTGAAGGGGGCGAGTCTCACACTACCATATGATGTTAACTCGAGCTGTGAAGGGGGTTCATGGGGGCCTGGACACTCAAATAATGGTTAGAACATGAAGACAGGCCTCCAGGAAAGGTTAGGTGAAGAGACTGGAAGACAACAGTATTGAAATAACAGGTATGTAGAGAGGCCAGGACAAAGAGAGAGGGAGAGGGGGGTTACTATGTAGGGAAGAGATGCAAACATTCCCGGCTCAATATGCATATTGTAGCGTCCTGGTGGTGTAGTTGCAGGTGTGGTAGTGTGGCTGCAGGTGTGGTAGTGTAGCTGCAGGTGTGGTAGTGTGGCTGCAGGTGTGGTAGTGTGGCTGCAGGTGTGGTAGTGTAGCTGCAGGTGTGGTAGTGTGGCTGCAGGTGTGGTAGTGTAGTTGCAGGTGTGGTAGTGTAGCTGCAGGTGTGGTAGTGTGGCTGCAGGTGTGGTAGTGTGGCTGCAGGTGTGGTAGTGTAGTTGCAGGTGTGGTAGTGTGGCTGCAGGTGTGGTAGTGTGGCTGCAGGTGTGTTTTACCAAGTCATCCTACGCTCCAAGCATCCTGTTGCATCCAAGCAACAGCCTGGTGGACCAAACTCTCACAAGTCAGGCCGGGCTTGGGGAGTAGAAGAACTCTCAGAACCCCGTCAACCAGGTATCACAACCCCTACTTCGGTGTGTCTCACTGACCTAGGCCTCCCTGGCGTAACCTAGGTCGCAGAGCCCAACCAGTACCGTACGCACGCAAACGGCCCACCTAACCTATCGAGGCCGATACATGGACAACGTCACTATTATGGTGTTGTACGTTGTACAAATACGTCGCATTTTAAGCTGGTTGTTGATATCCGTAAACTATGCTAAGTGAGAGGACAGGTTGCTCCGTAACTCGTCCTCATTGTCATGTCTATCTTGAGGTTATCTTGAGATGATTTCGGGGCTTTAGTGTCCCCGCGGCCCGGTCCTCGACCAGGCCTCCACCCCCAGGAAGCAGCCCGTGACAGCTGCTTTAACACCCAGGTACCTATTTACTGCTAGGTAACAGGGGAATAGGGTGAAAGAAACTTCCCATTGTTTCTCGCCGGCGTCCGGGATCGAACCCGGGATCACTGGATCACAGTCCAGCGTGCTGTCCGCTCGACCGACCAGCTCCCTATGTCTGGGGTAAATATGGAGGTTACCTTACCTTGAGGTGCTTCCGGGGCTTAGTGTCCCCGCGGCCCGGTCGTCGATCAGGCCTCCTGGTTGCTGGACTGATCAACCAGGCTGTTGGACGCGGCTGCTCGCAGCCTGACGTATGTCACAGCCTGGTTGATCAGGTATCCATTATGGATACAACCATAAGAGTATAAACTTATGAGGATACACTAACCTTTAAACTGGGCCACATGACACTATTACCTTAAGGTCACCTTACCGTGAGGGGTCTGGGGATCAATGTCCCTGCGGCCCGGTCTCTGATCAGGCCTCCTGGTTGGTGGTCTGGTCAATCAAGCTGTTAGACGCGGCTGCTCGCAGCCTGACGTATGCATCACAGCCACAGCGAGAGGTCAGCGACATCATTCCCAACCTTGCCTAACCAATTTTAAGTTAAACCTGCTTGACGTAACCAAAGCCAAGCCACTGACCAGCGGCCCTTCCTCTCAATTCTGAACTTCGACGAATCATACGGAAAGCTGTTCCGTTTCCTCCCGTGTACGGTGCCCAATCACTTGCGGTGGACGGTAGAGCGACGGTCTCGCTTCGCGTAGGTCGACGTTCAACCCCCAACCGTCCAAATGCTTTGGAACCATTCTTTCCGCCGTCCCATCCCAAATCCTTATCCTGACCGCTTCCCAGTGCTTTATAGTCGTAATGGCGCTTTCCCCTGACAATACCGTCCTTTCCCTGTTGTTGTTGTTATAGATTCAACTACTGGGAACATGTTCCAAGTAGCACGGGCTATGGTGAGCCTGTAGTGAACTTACCTGGCACAGGAGCGGGGCTGTGACATCCTTTCCCCCCGTGTATATGTAGCAGACACTAACGATAAAGGAAGACTGCGACTAGCGTCTTCCCGTGTATCTCAGTATTACCGTGTGTCCTGGCCCGTGTGCTGCACCTGGAGTCGCTCCTCTTACTAATCTTCCTTGCGTTTGTATTTTGATATCTCAGTCTAGGGTCGTGGTTCTGCGTCTGCTTCCCTCTCCTATCATAACTGCGGGTCCTCTCCTCCCCTCTCCCCTCATAACTGCGGGTCCTCCCCTCCCCTCTTCCCTCACAACTGCGGGTCCTCCCCTCCCCTCTTCCCTCATAACTGCGGGTCCTCTCCTCCCCTCTTCCCTCATAACTGCGGGTCCTCTCCTCCCCTCTTCCCTCATAACTGCGGGTCCTCTCCTCCCCTCTTCCCTCATAACTGCGGGTCCTCTCCTCCCCTCTTCCCTCATAACTGCGGGTCCTCTCCTCCCCTCTTCCCTCATAACTGCGGGTCCTCCCCTCCCCTCTTCCCTCACAACTGCGGGTCCTCCCCTCCCCTCTTCCCTCATAACTGCGGGTCCTCCCCTCCCCTCTTCCCTCACAACTGCGGGTCCTCCCCTCCCCTCTTCCCTCACAACTGCGGGTCCTCCCCTCCCCTCTTCCCTCACAACTGCGGGTCCTCCCCTCCCCTCTTCCCTCATAACTGCGGGTCCTCCCCTCCCCTCTTCCCTCACAACTGCGGGTCCTCCCCTCCCCTCTTCCCTCACAACTGCGGGTCCTCCCCTCCCCTCTTCCCTCACAACTGCGGGTCCTCCCCTCCCCTCTTCCCTCATAACTGCGGGTCCTCCCCTCCCCTCTTCCCTCACAACTGCGGGTCCTCCCCTCCCCTCTTCCCTCACAACTGCGGGTCCTCCCCTCCCCTCTTCCCTCACAACTGCGGGTCCTCCCCTCCCCTCTTCCCTCATAACTGCGGGTCCTCTCCTTCCCTCTCCCCTCATAACTGCGGGTCCTCCCCTCCCCTCTTCCATCATAACTGCGGGTCCTCCCCTCCCCTCTTCCATCATAACTGCGGGTCCTCTCCTCCCCTCTTCCCTCATAACTGCGGGTCCTCCCCTCCCCTCTTCCCTCATAACTGCGGGTCCTCCCCTCCCCTCTTCCCTCACAACTGCGGGTCCTCCCCTCCCCTCTTCCCTCACAACTGCGGGTCCTCCCCTCCCCTCTTCCCTCACAACTGCGGGTCCTCCCCTCCCCTCTTCCCTCATAACTGCGGGTCCTCTCCTTCCCTCTCCCCTCATAACTGCGGGTCCTCCCCTCCCCTCTTCCATCATAACTGCGGGTCCTCTCCTCCCCTCTTCCATCATAACTGCGGGTCCTCCCCTCCCCTCTTCCCTCATAACTGCGGGTCCTCCCCTCCCCTCTCCCCTCATAACTGCGGGTCCTCCCCTCCCCTCTTCCCTCATAACTGCGGGTCCTCTCCTTCCCTCTCCCCTCATAACTGCGGGTCCTCCCCTCCCCTCTCCCCTCATAACTGCGGGTCCTCCCCTCCCCTCTTCCCTCATAACTGCGGGTCCTCCCCTCCCCTCTTCCCTCATAACTGCGGGTCCTCTCCTTCCCTCTCCCCTCATAACTGCGGGTCCTCCCCTCCCCTCTCCCCTCATAACTGCGGGTCCTCCCCTCCCCTCTCCCCTCATAACTGCGGGTCCTCCCCTCCCCTCTCCCCTCATAACTGCGGGTCCTCCCCTCCCCTCTTCCCTCATAACTGCGGGTCCTCCCCTCCCCTCTCCCCTCATAACTGCGGGTCCTCCCCTCCCCTCTTCCCTCATAACTGCGGGTCCTCTCCTCCCCTCTTCCCTCATAACTGCGGGTCCTCCCCTCCCCTCTTCCATCATAACTGCGGGTCCTCTCCTCCCCTCTTCCATCATAACTGCGGGTCCTCCCCTCCCCTCTTCCCTCATAACTGCGGGTCCTCCCCTCCCCTCTCCCCTCATAACTGCGGGTCCTCCCCTCCCCTCTTCCCTCATAACTGCGGGTCCTCTCCTTCCCTCTCCCCTCATAACTGCGGGTCCTCCCCTCCCCTCTTCCCTCATAACTGCGGGTCCTCCCCTCCCCTCTTCCCTCATAACTGCGGGTCCTCCCCTCCCCTCTTCCCTCATAACTGCGGGTCCTCCCCTCCCCTCTTCCCTCATAACTGCGGGTCCTCCCCTCCCCTCTTCCCTCACAACTGCGGGTCCTCTCCTCCCCTCTTCCCTCACAACTGCGGGTCCTCCCCTCCCCTCTTCCCTCACAACTGCGGGTCCTCCCCTCCCCTCTTCCCTCACAACTGCGGGTCCTCCCCTCCCCTCTCCCCTCATTCGCCACAGCCCTGGGCGGCAGCCGCCGTGGTCATATTGCGTCCATCTGCTCCACGGTCCTCTGATTAATGGCGCTCTCCTTCTCTCAGGTAGCGCGGAGAGAGGGAAGAGGAGGAGGAGGAGAGGTGAAGGAAGAGAATGGGGAAGAGGAGGTGAAGAAAGAGGAGGAGGAAGAGGTGCAGCTAAGTCTGGTGGTGAAGAGGTAGCACACTCCCCTCCGCAGGCATTTTCGTCTGGGTTCCCCCTTTGGTCAGGTTGACTGGGTTTCAGCCTTCAACTGTTCGTCCCTTCGTTCCCCCATTCACCCAACAGTTAATGGGGTGGTCTGGTTAGACCCCCCGATACTGGGTGGTCTGGTTAGACCCCCCGATACTGGGTGGTCTGGTTAGACCCCCCGATACTGGGTGGTCTGGTTAGACCCCCCGATACTGGGTGGTCTGGTTAGACCCCCCGATACTGGGTGGTCTGGTTAGACCCCCCGATACTGGGTGGTCTGGTTAGACCCCCCGATACTGGGTGGTCTGGTTAGACCCCCCGATACTGGGTGGTCTGGTTAGACCCCCCGATACTGGGTGGTCTGGTTAGACCCCCCGATACTGGGTGGTCTGGTTAGACCCCCCGATACTGGGTGGTCTGGTTAGACCCCCCGATACTGGGTGGTCTGGTTAGACCCCCCGATACTGGGTGGTCTGGTTAGACCCCCCGATACTGGGTGGTCTGGTTAGACCCCCCGATACTGGGTGGTCTGGTTAGACCCCCCGATACTGGGTGGTCTGGTTAGACCCCCCGATACTGGGTGGTCTGGTTAGACCCCCCGATACTGGGTGGTCTGGTTAGACCCCCCGATACTGGGTGGTGGTGGTCCATGATAAACTAGTAGAGTAAGACGTAACACGAGCAATAGGAAGTGGAAGCTGCCAGTCGTCTACACTTGTACGTCTGTGTGAACAAAAAATCATGACTTGGAGGGCTTAAAGAATGATAGACGACATTTAAAGAGAAAATACACGCAAAGAGCAGGAGAAAAGTTACTGGTCGGGCAAAGTGGGAGTGAATAGGGGGGCACGCTGAGATAAATAGGAAGAGGCAGGGACCGTGAAGACGATAGAGAGCGGTCTTAGCCAATATTGTGGATGGGCCCGGCCCGGCCCGGCCCGGCGAGGTGTGCGCTCCACGGGTGAAATACTGAGGGCCTGGTGCCCACCTGAAGACCCGTGGGAACCCTTGGATAAGGATGAGATTTACGCCAGATGGGGAGGGGAGAGAATTGTCCTTTTCTGGTTGTATTTGGGTAGGGAGGGGATGAGTTACGGCTCTTGGGTCCAGCCTCTCCTTTACTCGACTGGTCTTCCAGAGCCTATTGGGCTCTGTCACATCAATATTCAAGCTGTGTATAGAGTCTACCTCTGACACTCTGACGCCGTACCACTCGCCAGGCGACCCATCACATAGGCTACCAAGGCGACCCATCACATTGGCTACCAAGGCGACCCATCACATAGGCTACCAAGGCGACCCATCACATTGGCTACCAAGGCGACCTGCCACATAGGCTACCAAGGCGACCCATCACATAGGCTACCAAGGCGACCCATCACATAGGCTACCAAGGCGACCCATCACATAGGCTACCAAGGCGACCTGCCACATAGGCTACCAAGGCGACCCATCACATAGGCTACCAAGGCGACCCATCACATAGGCTACCAAGGCGACCCATCACATAGGCTACCAAGGCGACCCATCACATAGGCTACCAAGGCGACCTGCCACATAGGCTACCAAGGCGACCCATCACATAGGCTACCAAGGCGACCTGCCACATAGGCTACCAAGGCGACCCATCACATAGGCTACCAAGGCGACCCATCACATAGGCTACCAAGGCGACCTGCCACATAGGCTACCAAGGCGACCTGCCACATAGGCTACCAAGGCGACCTGCCACATAGGCTACCAAGGCGACCTGCCACATAGGCTACCAAGGCGACCTGCCACATAGGCTACCAAGGCGACCTGCCACACAGGCTACCAAGGCGACCCATCACATAGGCTAAAAAGGCGACCTGCCACATAGGCTACCAAGGCGACCCATCACATAGGCTACCAAGGCGACCTGCCACACAGGCTACCAAGGCGACCTGCCACACAGGCTACCAAGGCGACCTGCCACACAGGCTACCAAGGCGACCTGCCACATAGGCTACCAAGGCGACCTGCCACATAGGCTACCAAGGCGACCTGCCACACAGGCTACCAAGGCGACCTGCCACACAGGCTACCAAGGCGACCTGCCACACAGGCTACCAAGGCGACCTGCCACATAGGCTACCAAGGCGACCTGCCACATAGGCTACCAAGGCGACCCATCACATAGGCTACCAAGGCGACCCATCACATAGGCTACCAAGGCGACCCATCACATAGGCTAAAAAGGCGACCTGCCACATAGGCTACCAAGGCGACCTGCCACATAGGCTACCAAGTCGACCCATCACATAGACTACCAAGTCGACCTGCCACATAGGCTACCAAGGCGACCTGCCACATAGGCTACCAAGGCGACCTGCCACATATGCTACCAAGTCGACCTGCCACATAGGCTACCAAGGCGACCTGCCACATAGGCTACCAAGGCGACCTGCCACATAGGCTAACTAAGCTTAATAAACGACCAGAGTAATATAGCTTTAACTCTGTCCAATGTCCATTCACTTTGGTCGGTATAGCGACGGCCGCTCTTATTGCAGGGTCGGTGCTCAATCCCCGATAGTACAAGTACTTGCGCACTATTCATTTACTCCATCCTCATATCCCAGTTCCTTGTCCTCGTATCTTAGATCCTTGTTTTTATATCCCAGATTTGTGTGAGAATGGAAATTTCTTAGCCATACCTTCTCACCCGTAATTGCAGATTGCTGTACAATATGAGAATAGTAGTAGGGATGACATGCCACAGACGATATTTTGTTTCTGGGAAATATCGTGTGTAGCATGTCAGGGTTTTCAGGCGAATTTAGAAATATCGTGTGTAGCATGTCAGGGTTTTCAGGTAAATTTAGAATATCGTCTGTGTGGAGCCATGGTTTTCAGGTCAAATATCGTCTGTGTGAGCCAGGGTTTTCAGGTAAATTTTGTGTCACAGATTTTAGAAGTATGGATTTCTTATGAGAAAAATAATTTCCGAGACATAGAAGTTTGTTAAGGCCTTATGGGACAAATTCAAGTAACGTATGTAGCTCTTTAGGGCTTCCAGGAGAACTCTACGGACATATTTTACATGTTTTCAACTTACAAAATCGTCTATGTAAGCCTTAGTTATTCATATAAATTTAGAAAATCACCTGTGTAAGTCATGGTTTTCAGGGTTTCGTACATCACACCCCCCTCCCTCCCCCCTTACCTCGCAATCTCTCGCGTCACCTTTATTTACTTTACGCCCGGCCAGCCAGTCGGCTCTTATCATATCTTATCTCCATAATATCTCTACCGTCCCTCCTCTCTCTCTCCTCCTCCTATTTCCTTACAACTATTTTCAGAGTTTCAAATAATCATAGAAGTTTATTTATATGTTTATGACCGAATTTGTAAAAGGACCATTTTCAGAGAATATTGTCTTAGATGTTTTGTTAAGGAAAACAGGCAACTTATCCATAACATTTAGTTTTATATCCATTTACGGCTATTTCATCTGTAAAGACCAAATTGAACAGAGCCCAGTTTTAAGCTCATATTTCATCAGAGTCCAGTTTATACCGAAAATTCGCCAGAGTCTACTTTGAGAGCAATATTCATCAGAGACAGTTTTAGCTCATATTTCATCAGAGACCATTTTATACCTAAAAATGAACAGAGTCCACTTTGTGAGCAAATTAGTCAGAGACAGTATTTAGCTCATATTTCATCAGAGTCCAGTTTATGCTCAAATTCGCCAGAGTCTACTTTGAGAGCAATATTCGTCAGAGACAGTATTTAGCTCATATTTCATCAGAGACCATTTTATACCTAAAAATGAACAGAGTCCACTTTGTCAGCAAAATTAGTCAGAGACAGTACTTAGCTCATATTTCATCAGAGTCCAATTATCAACAGAAATTCGCCAGAGTCTACTTTGAGAGCAAATTTCATCAGTGTCCTGTAATCTGTGAAAATTTGACAGAGTCCAGTTCTTGATCGAAATTCATCAGAGTCCAGTTTTCTAGCAAAATTCGCCAGAGTCTACTTTGTGCCAAAATATTCAGAGTCCAGTTCATGATCGAAATTAATCAGAGTCCAATTAAAGACCCAAATTTGGCAGAGACCACATTTTCGCTACTAGCAGTCCAATCCCCCTGAAATTTTAAACAGTCATATTTCAGACGTAGTAAATAAGATCAAGTCAGTTACAGAGCTCCAGCTCTTGTCCCCCTGTATTTGCATATTTTCTCTATATTCACTGTGTTCTTCGTATTCTCATCCGTGTTCACTCCATGTTCTACAAATGTTCACAGTCCCATTCAGTTCATATTTTCACAAGTATCTCCATTTTTTCTGTAATCTTTCTCTTAGTCTCATTATGTTCTCTACAAAGTCTAGTCATATTTTCTATGTTTTCATGTTCATCACATGTTCTCTTTACAACTTTTATACTCAATATTCATGCTAACTTCCATATTTTGTGTTCTTTGTCAATATTCATGTTCCTCTACAAGTTCATGTTCCTCACAAGATCACTTCGTTTTTCACCTTCACTTACATGTTTTCTACATTCTTTGTCATATTCTCCATGTTCTTCACAAGTCCATTGTTCATTCTTTGTATTCCCTATTCTCCTTATCATGTTTTCATGTTCTCTGTAAGTTCATATTCCCAGCATGTTCACTGTATTCATCAACTTTTTCTTACATGTTTTCTGTGTTCACCGTATGTTCACTGTGTTCATTCCCCTACTTAACCTCAATTTTTTATGTTCTTTGTTTCTTTTAACCAATTTCTTTCTTCCATTCACTAACTAGTTCTTTGTCAAATAATATTATACTGCATTACAGTTTCCTCAACAATTTTAGTCACCCAGTTTTTATTTGCAAAACTATGTCAAAGTAATTCTCATAGTCAACTTAATAGTTCTACCAGCCATGTTCTTAAACAAATCTACACTTTATTCAGTTCCAAATTTACAAAGACAAACCTTTCTTGTAACTTCTTAACTAAAAATCTTTCGCCAATCAACTAAAACATAGTCACTTTCGTCATTTCTCAACTAAACTTATTATCCAGTCAACTAAAAAATTGTCAAAGGAATCTTTCCAGCACTGTTCACAACTAAACATATTCCCCATTCATCAGAAATAACCTTGTTCTTCATGTTTCATTGTCATTTCATAACTAAAATTATCTATCAATCAACAGAAAAAGCCATGTTCATCATGTTTTGTCTTTTTCCTTAACTAAAGTATTCATCAGTCAACTAAAAATAGTTACTTCATCATGTTTCCTTGTCATTTCTCAACTAAACTTATTATCCAGTCAACTAAAAATAGTCAGAAATAGCCTCGTTCAACACTGTTCTTAACTAAAACAACCTTTCTCTTAGCTAAAAATTGTCAAAGGAAACTTTTTCAACACTTTCGTAACTAAAATTATATGTCGCTAAGTAAGAAAAATTGTCAAAGGAATCTTTCCAGCACTGTTCTTAACTAAACTTATTCCCCAGTCATCAGAAATAACCGTGTTCTTCATGTTTCATTGTCATTTCATAACTAAAATTATCCATCAATCAACAGAAAAAGCCATGTTCATCATGTTTTGTCTTTTTGCTTAACTAACTTTATCCATCGTCAAGTAAGAAAATATAGTCAAAGATATCTATCATCGTCGTTCTTAACTGACATTTATACTTTGTGGAGCACTAAAATAGTCAAATGTAACTTTTTCCAACACTTTCGTAACTAAAATTATATGTCGCTAAGTAAGAAAAATAGTCAAAGGTGCTCTCCGTTACACCAAAGTTACTCTTCGAGAAATCAAAGACACTCTTCAATACATCAAGGACTTACTCAAAGACACCAAAGTTACACTCTAAGACATCCTTCGAGACATCAAAGACTTCCTTAAGACTTCAATGGGACTCTTCCATTCATCAAAGACATTCTCTAAGCCCTCAAAGTTATTCTCAGCACAATCAAAAGTTATTCCAAGACAACAAAAGTTATTCTCAGAACAATCAAAAGTTATTCCAAGACAACAAAAGTCATTCTCAGAGCTATCAAAATTATTCTCGGAGTCATCAAAAGGTATTCTCTAACTCACTTTTGGTCATTAAAGTTAATTTCTATGTTATAAAAGTTTGTCTCAGAGACATCTAAAGTTAATCTTAGAGTTATCAAATGTAATCTCTAACTCTCTTTTGTTCATCAAAGTTGATCTCAGAGTTAACAAAGGTAATCTCTAACTCACTCTCGTTCATCAAAGTTATTCAAAGAGCTAACAAAAGTTATTCTCAGAGTCACCTTCGTTCTTCAGAGAAACTTTCCAAAACATCTTTATTCATCAAAGTTATTCTCAGAGGCATAAAAGTCATTCTCAGAGCTATCAAACTTGTTCTCAAAGTCATCAAACTTATTCACAGAGTCATCAAAGTTAATCTAAGACATCATTTTTCATCAAAGATATTCTCTCTAAACCATCAATGTTCTTCTCTAAGACATAAAAGTTATTCTCAGAGTCACCTTCGTTCGTCAGAGAAACTTTCAAAACATCTTTGTTCATCAAACTTGTTTTCAAAGTCATCAAAAGTTAATCTAAGACATCTTCTTTCATCAAAGTTATTTTCAGAGACATCTAAAGTTATTCTCAGAGCTATCAAACTTGTTCTCAGAGTCATCAAAGTTATTTTCAGAGACATCTAAAGTTAATTTCTATGTTATAAAGTTATTCTCAGAGACATCTAAAGTTAATCTTGGTCATCAAAGTTGTTCTCTAAACATCAATGTTGTTCTCCAAGACATCAAAGATGTTCTCAAAATCATAAAAGTTATTCCCAGAGCTATCAAAGTTAATCTCAGAGTTATCCAAAGATATTCTCATGTCCACAAAAGTTATTCCAAGAGACGTCAAAGTTGTTTCAAAGACATCAAAGTTAATCTCAGAGTTATCCAAAGACATTCTCAGAGACATCTAAAGTTATTCTCTAAGACATCAAAGTTGTTCTAAGAGTTATCAAAAGTTATTCTCAGTCATGATATGTTATTCTCTAACTCACTTCCATTCATCAAAGACATTCTCTAAGTCCTGAAAGTTATTCTCTAAGACAACAAAGTCTTTCTCACAGCTACCAAAGATGTTCTCTAAATCATAAAAGTTAATCTTAACTCACCTTCGTTCATTAGAGAAACTTTCCAATCCATATTCGTTGACCAGAGTTATTCTCAGAGTCATCAAAGCGATCTCTAATTCATCTTCGTTCTCCAAAGTTGTTCTCTAAGACACCTTCATTCATCAAAGAAACTCTCCTTCTTCCATCATGTTATTCTTTAAGACATCTTCAGTCATAAAATTTTCTCTCCAAAATGTAACTAGTTCAGCTTTTCATACCAAACCTGCATTTCTGTTAAAACATATTTTCTTAGTTGCTTTACCCTAAAACTGTTCTCTGAACTACACTGTTCAAACCTACGTAACCTATCCTCTCCACCCAATGTTACTTAGTTAACGTAACGTTCCTAAACCTAGCTTTACCTATCCTAACATACCTTACCTTACCTTCCCTATCTTACCTAACTTTACCTATCCTAACATAACTTACCTTACCTTCCCTAACTTAACCTAACTTTACCTATCCTAACTTAACTTGCCTTTCATAACCTAACTTTACCTATCCTAACATAACTTACCTTACCTTCCCTATCTTACCTAACTTTACCTATCCTAACATAACTTACCTTACCTTCCCTAACTTAACCTAACTTTACCTATCCTAACTTAACTTGCCTTTCATAACCTAACTTTACCTAACATAACTTACCTTACCTTCCCTAACTTAACCTAACTTTACCTATCCTAACTTAACTTACCTAACTTATTCTGCTTAACATAACTTACCTTACCTTCCCTATCTTACCTAACTTTACCTATCCTATCCTAACCTAACTTGTCTTACCTAACTTAATCTTACTTTCCCAAACTGATGTATCCTAACTTATCTAGTCCAACCAGACGTGATCTAACTTAAGTATTCCTTCTTGTCTTTGTGTTTCGTCAATCATTGTCTCATATTCATTTACTCATTTCATTAGTTAATTTCTCAAATGGTCACTTATGCATTTCAAGTGCTATTTGTTAGAGATTGGATATTTAAGCATTTCAAAGAATTATAATTTCTCAAATGGACGTTTTTGCATTTCAAGTGCTATTTGTTAGAGATTGAATATTTAAGCATTTCAAAGAATTTTTGTTATATATGGGCATTTACTCATTTCAAGGGATAATTTCTCAAATGGACGTTTTTGCATTTCAAGTGTTATTTGTTTAAGATTGGGTATTTAACCATTTCAAAGGATTTTTGTTATATATGGGAACTTACTCGTTTCAAGGGCTAATTTCTCAAATGGTCATTTTTGCAGATCAAGTGTTATTTGTTTAAGATTGGGTATTTAACCATCTCAAAGGATTTTTGTTATATATGGGAACTTACTCGTTTCAAGGGCTAATTTCTCAAATGGTCATTTTTGCAGATCAAGGGTTATTTGTTAAAGTTCATCAAGTTGCCCATAAGTTGTATTAGTAGGTTCTATCTTATGTTCTTATTTCCCAACCCCTTAACCTAACCTCTTGTAATCTTAGTGTATTTAGTAGGTTCTATCTTATGTTCTTATTCCCCAACCCTTTAACCTAACCTTTCAGATGTAGTTTGTTGAATATATTATCCTTTTCCTAACCTTTCAGATGTAGTTTTGTTTCTCCTTTTTGTATATTTTTACCCAAACCATCTTTCTTTCTTTACTTTGATTCTCCTACTCCTTCTAACCCTCCTTTTCTATCTCTCTTCTTTGGTCCCATTTTCTTCCGCCCCCTCTCTCTTACTCCTTGCTCTTCTTTCATGCTCTCACTCCCTTGAGCTCTTGTTTCTCAATTTCAAGTCTTAGTAGATCTGATTCTTTACTATTGTAATTTTATTATTACTATGATAAAGAATGAACTTATATGTGAAAACAAAGTAAAGAAGGAAAGAAGGTTAAGTGGGATGGTGGGTTTGGGTAAAAATATACAAAAAGGAGAAACAAAACTACATCTGAAAGGTTAGGAAAAGGATAATATATTCAACAAACTACATCTGAAAGGTTAGGTTAAAGGGTTGGGGAATAAGAACATAAGATAGAACCTACTAAATACACTAAGATTACAAGAGGTTAGGTTAAGGGGTTGGGAAATAAGAACATAAGATAGAACCTACTAATACAACTTATGGGCAACTTGATGAACTTTAACAAATAACCCTTGATCTGCAAAAATGACCATTTGAGAAATTAGCCCTTGAAACGAGTAAGTTCCCATATATAACAAAAATCCTTTGAGATGGTTAAATACCCAATCTTAAACAAATAACACTTGATCTGCAAAAATGACCATTTGAGAAATTAGCCCTTGAAACGAGTAAGTTCCCATATATAACAAAAATCCTTTGAAATGGTTAAATACCCAATCTTAAACAAATAACACTTGAAATGCAAAAACGTCCATTTGAGAAATTATCCCTTGAAATGAGTAAATGCCCATATATAACAAAAATTCTTTGAAATGCTTAAATATTCAATCTCTAACAAATAGCACTTGAAATGCAAAAACGTCCATTTGAGAAATTATAATTCTTTGAAATGCTTAAATATCCAATCTCTAACAAATAGCACTTGAAATGCATAAGTGACCATTTGAGAAATTAACTAATGAAATGAGTAAATGAATATGAGACAATGATTGACGAAACACAAAGACAAGAAGGAATACTTAAGTTAGATCACGTCTGGTTGGACTAGATAAGTTAGGATACATCAGTTTGGGAAAGTAAGATTAAGTTAGGTAAGACAAGTTAGGTTAGGATAGGATAGGTAAAGTTAGGTAAGATAGGGAAGGTAAGGTAAGTTATGTTAAGCAGAATAAGTTAGGTAAGTTAAGTTAGGATAGGTAAAGTTAGGTTAAGTTAGGGAAGGTAAGGTAAGTTATGTTAGGTAAAGTTAGGTTATGAAAGGCAAGTTAAGTTAGGATAGGTAAAGTTAGGTTAAGTTAGGGAAGGTAAGGTAAGTTATGTTAGGATAGGTAAAGTTAGGTAAGATAGGGAAGGTAAGGTAAGTTATGTTAGGATAGGTAAAGTTAGGTTATGAAAGGCAAGTTAAGTTAGGATAGGTAAAGTTAGGTTAAGTTAGGGAAGGTAAGGTAAGTTATGTTAGGATAGGTAAAGTTAGGTAAGATAGGGAAGGTAAGGTAAGGTATGTTAGGATAGGTAAAGCTAGGTTTAGGAACGTTACGTTAACTAAGTAACATTGGGTGGAGAGGATAGGTTACGTAGGTTTGAACAGTGTAGTTCAGAGAACAGTTTTAGGGTAAAGCAACTAAGAAAATATGTTTTAACAGAAATGCAGGTTTGGTATGAAAAGCTGAACTAGTTACATTTTGGAGAGAAAATTTTATGACTGAAGATGTCTTAAAGAATAACATGATGGAAGAAGGAGAGTTTCTTTGATGAATGAAGGTGTCTTAGAGAACAACTTTGGAGAACGAAGATGAATTAGAGATCGCTTTGATGACTCTGAGAATAACTCTGGTCAACGAATATGGATTGGAAAGTTTCTCTAATGAACGAAGGTGAGTTAAGATTAACTTTTATGATTTAGAGAACATCTTTGGTAGCTGTGAGAAAGACTTTGTTGTCTTAGAGAATAACTTTCAGGACTTAGAGAATGTCTTTGATGAATGGAAGTGAGTTAGAGAATAACATATCATGACTGAGAATAACTTTTGATAACTCTTAGAACAACTTTGATGTCTTAGAGAATAACTTTAGATGTCTCTGAGAATGTCTTTGGATAACTCTGAGATTAACTTTGATGTCTTTGAAACAACTTTGACGTCTCTTGGAATAACTTTTGTGGACATGAGAATATCTTTGGATAACTCTGAGATTAACTTTGATAGCTCTGGGAATAACTTTTATGATTTTGAGAACATCTTTGATGTCTTGGAGAACAACATTGATGTTTAGAGAACAACTTTGATGACCAAGATTAACTTTAGATGTCTCTGAGAATAACTTTATAACATAGAAATTAACTTTAGATGTCTCTGAAAATAACTTTGATGACTCTGAGAACAAGTTTGATAGCTCTGAGAATAACTTTAGATGTCTCTGAAAATAACTTTGATGAAAGAAGATGTCTTAGATTAACTTTTGATGACTTTGAAAACAAGTTTGATGAACAAAGATGTTTTGAAAGTTTCTCTGACGAACGAAGGTGACTCTGAGAATAACTTTTATGTCTTAGAGAAGAACATTGATGGTTTAGAGAGAATATCTTTGATGAAAAATGATGTCTTAGATTAACTTTGATGACTCTGTGAATAAGTTTGATGACTTTGAGAACAAGTTTGATAGCTCTGAGAATGACTTTTATGCCTCTGAGAATAACTTTGATGAATAAAGATGTTTTGGAAAGTTTCTCTGAAGAACGAAGGTGACTCTGAGAATAACTTTTGTTAGCTCTTTGAATAACTTTGATGAACGAGAGTGAGTTAGAGATTACCTTTGTTAACTCTGAGATCAACTTTGATGAACAAAAGAGAGTTAGAGATTACATTTGATAACTCTAAGATTAACTTTAGATGTCTCTGAGACAAACTTTTATAACATAGAAATTAACTTTAATGACCAAAAGTGAGTTAGAGAATACCTTTTGATGACTCCGAGAATAATTTTGATAGCTCTGAGAATGACTTTTGTTGTCTTGGAATAACTTTTGATTGTTCTGAGAATAACTTTTGTTGTCTTGGAATAACTTTTGATTGTGCTGAGAATAACTTTGAGGGCTTAGAGAATGTCTTTGATGAATGGAAGAGTCCCATTGAAGTCTTAAGGAAGTCTTTGATGTCTCGAAGGATGTCTTAGAGTGTAACTTTGGTGTCTTTGAGTAAGTCCTTGATGTATTGAAGAGTGTCTTTGATTTCTCGAAGAGTAACTTTGGTGTAACGGAGAGCACCTTTGACTATTTTTCTTACTTAGCGACATATAATTTTAGTTACGAAAGTGTTGGAAAAAGTTACATTTGACTATTTTAGTGCTCCACAAAGTATAAATGTCAGTTAAGAACGACGATGATAGATATCTTTGACTATATTTTCTTACTTGACGATGGATAAAGTTAGTTAAGCAAAAAGACAAAACATGATGAACATGGCTTTTTCTGTTGATTGATGGATAATTTTAGTTATGAAATGACAATGAAACATGAAGAACACGGTTATTTCTGATGACTGGGGAATAAGTTTAGTTAAGAACAGTGCTGGAAAGATTCCTTTGACAATTTTTCTTACTTAGCGACATATAATTTTAGTTACGAAAGTGTTGAAAAAGTTTCCTTTGACAATTTTTAGCTAAGAGAAAGGTTGTTTTAGTTAAGAACAGTGTTGAACGAGGCTATTTCTGACTATTTTTAGTTGACTGGATAATAAGTTTAGTTGAGAAATGACAAGGAAACATGATGAAGTAACTATTTTTAGTTGACTGATGAATACTTTAGTTAAGGAAAAAGACAAAACATGATGAACATGGCTTTTTCTGTTGATTGATAGATAATTTTAGTTATGAAATGACAATGAAACATGAAGAACAAGGTTATTTCTGATGAATGGGGAATATGTTTAGTTGTGAACAGTGCTGGAAAGATTCCTTTGACAATTTTTTAGTTGACTGGATAATAAGTTTAGTTGAGAAATGACGAAAGTGACTATGTTTTAGTTGATTGGCGAAAGATTTTTAGTTAAGAAGTTACAAGAAAGGTTTGTCTTTGTAAATTTGGAACTGAATAAAGTGTAGATTTGTTTAAGAACATGGCTGGTAGAACTATTAAGTTGACTATGAGAATTACTTTGACATAGTTTTGCAAATAAAAACTGGGTGACTAAAATTGTTGAGGAAACTGTAATGCAGTATAATATTATTTGACAAAGAACTAGTTAGTGAATGGAAGAAAGAAATTGGTTAAAAGAAACAAAGAACATAAAAAATTGAGGTTAAGTAGGGGAATGAACACAGTGAACATACGGTGAACACAGAAAACATGTAAGAAAAAGTTGATGAATACAGTGAACATGCTGGGAATATGAACTTACAGAGAACATGAAAACATGATAAGGAGAATAGGGAATACAAAGAATGAACAATGGACTTGTGAAGAACATGGAGAATATGACAAAGAATGTAGAAAACATGTAAGTGAAGGTGAAAAACGAAGTGATCTTGTGAGGAACATGAACTTGTAGAGGAACATGAATATTGACAAAGAACACAAAATATGGAAGTTAGCATGAATATTGAGTATAAAAGTTGTAAAGAGAACATGTGATGAACATGAAAACATAGAAAATATGACTAGACTTTGTAGAGAACATAATGAGACTAAGAGAAAGATTACAGAAAAAATGGAGATACTTGTGAAAATATGAACTGAATGGGACTGTGAACATTTGTAGAACATGGAGTGAACACGGATGAGAATACGAAGAACACAGTGAATATAGAGAAAATATGCAAATACAGGGGGACAAGAGCTGGAGCTCTGTAACTGACTTGATCTTATTTACTACGTCTGAAATATGACTGTTTAAAATTTCAGGGGGATTGGACTGCTAGTAGCGAAAATGTGGTCTCTGCCAAATTTGGGTCTTTAATTGGACTCTGATTAATTTCGATCATGAACTGGACTCTGAATATTTTGGCACAAAGTAGACTCTGGCGAATTTTGCTAGAAAACTGGACTCTGATTAATTTCGATCATGAACTGGACTCTGAATATTTTGGCACAAAGTAGACTCTGGCGAATTTTGCTAGAAAACTGGACTCTGATGAATTTCGATCAAGAACTGGACTCTGTCAAATTTTGGCACAAAGTAGACTCTGGCGAATTTTGCTAGAAAACTGGACTCTGATGAATTTCGATCAAGAACTGGACTCTGTCAAATTTTCACAGATTACAGGACACTGATGAAATTTGCTCTCAAAGTAGACTCTGGCGAATTTCTGTTGATAATTGGACTCTGATGAAATATGAGCTAAGTACTGTCTCTGACTAATTTTGCTGACAAAGTGGACTCTGTTCATTTTTAGGTATAAAATGGTCTCTGATGAAATATGAGCTAAATACTGTCTCTGACTAATTTGCTCACAAAGTGGACTCTGTTCATTTTTAGGTATAAAATGGTCTCTGATGAAATATGAGCTAAAACTGTCTCTGACGAATATTGCTCTCAAAGTAGACTCTGGCGAATTTGAGCATAAACTGGACTCTGATGAAATATGAGCTAAATACTGTCTCTGACTAATTTGCTCACAAAGTGGACTCTGTTCATTTTTAGGTATAAAATGGTCTCTGATGAATTATGAGCTAAAACTGTCTCTGATGAATATTGCTCTCAAAGTAGACTCTGGCGAATTTTCGGTATAAACTGGACTCTGATGAAATATGAGCTTAAAACTGGGCTCTGTTCAATTTGGTCTTTACAGATGAAATAGCCGTAAATGGATATAAAACTAAATGTTATGGATAAGTTGCCTGTTTTCCTTAACAAAACATCTAAGACAATATTCTCTGAAAATGGTCCTTTTACAAATTCGGTCATAAACATATAAATAAACTTCTATGATTATTTGAAACTCTGAAAATAGTTGTAAGGAAATAGGAGGAGGAGAGAGAGAGGAGGGACGGTAGAGATATTATGGAGATAAGATATGATAAGAGCCGACTGGCTGGCCGGGCGTAAAGTAAATAAAGGTGACGCGAGAGATTGCGAGGTAAGGGGGGAGGGAGGGGGGTGTGATGTACGAAACCCTGAAAACCATGACTTACACAGGTGATTTTCTAAATTTATATGAATAACTAAGGCTTACATAGACGATTTTGTAAGTTGAAAACATGTAAAATATGTCCGTAGAGTTCTCCTGGAAGCCCTAAAGAGCTACATACGTTACTTGAATTTGTCCCATAAGGCCTTAACAAACTTCTATGTCTCGGAAATTATTTTTCTCATAAGAAATCCATACTTCTAAAATCTGTGACACAAAATTTACCTGAAAACCCTGGCTCACACAGACGATATTTGACCTGAAAACCATGGCTCCACACAGACGATATTCTAAATTTACCTGAAAACCCTGACATGCTACACACGATATTTCTAAATTCGCCTGAAAACCCTGACATGCTACACACGATATTTCCCAGAAACAAAATATCGTCTGTGGCATGTCATCCCTACTACTGAGAATCACTGTCTCGGGATGCAGTACCATCTTGTTGTGTGTGTGTCCCTGAATAAGTGATCTTATTTGCAATTCAGATCAAGTGTGAGGCAAGGTATATGATGTCTGGTTATTGAACGAGATGAGGAAAGCATATCTGAAGCATACCTGGGGAGGGTTCCAGGAGTTCTTCTACTCCCCGAGCCCGGCCTCGACTTGTGATAACTTGGTTCAACAGGCAGTTGCTTGGAGCGGCTCGCAGGCCCGCATATCCACTACAGCCTGGTTGGTCCGGCACTTCTTGCAGGAACCAATCTAATTACTTCTTGAAGAAGTTCACCTTTGTTCCGGGAATATTTCTAATGGTTGCTGGGCGGGTATTGAACAGCCGTGGACCTCTGATGTGCTCTCAGATTCGGCCTATGGCACCCTTCACTGATTACACTCCATCCTATCATTTTCACTACATCATCTATGGTACTTGTAATTCACTGACACTTCACTATCAACTCCTCCGGTAATTGACTCCTGCTATGGTTTCGAGGGCATGCAGTGGAGACATTTGGGCAGGGTTGAAGCCATTCTACAGGTACGGCGTAGAGAGTGAGTGAGTGTGTAATTACCTAAGTGTAGTTACAGGATGAGAGCTACGCTCGTGGTGTCCCGTCTTCCCAGCACTTTTTGTCATATAACGCTTTGAAACTACTGACGGTCTTGGCCTGTGTGTGTGTGTGTGTGTGTGTGTGTGTGTGTGTGTGTGTGTGTGTGTGTGTGTGTGTGTGTGTGTGTGCGTGCGCGCGCGCGTGTGCGTGCGACGTGCGTGTGCAAGAACTTTCAACTGTATTCTATAACGTGTGTTTCAAATTCTTGACACCCCTTATGCTAGTCCAGTTAAATCAAGTTGGCAGTACCTGGAACATGTGTGTGACCCACAGTATCTATATATAGAGCCTAGTGGGACTGGTGGCTTAAATTGCTGAGAACCCATTTGAGTAGAGGTCCCTCACGAGTGACAGTGTCGCGCCATGCTGTGACCTTTGATACGGAAAGGTACAGCAAAGGTGCCTTCTGGTGTGGCATTATTAGGATTAAGAGTTCTGAAAACGAAAAGAGATGAAATAATATTGATTTTTTTATACATTTATAACACACATTAAACACCAATAAACAATAATTTTTTTAATCAATTTGTCTGAGTTCATAGAAATGTCTAATCCTGGAACAATCCTGTATATAGAGGTGACGTTCTCCATTAAATGGAATCTGGATTGTACCTGGGTGGGGTTCTATTTCTGGATGGGGGGTTCCATTTCTAAATGGGGGTTCCATTTCTGGATGGGGGGTTCCATTAATTACACGTTAAGCAAATTTGATGGAACCTATTCTCTCAACTCTCTGCCTAACGGGTGGAGTTAGAAACGACTAATAGTCTGGCGGAATTTTGATTCCATGCTGTTGTTTCAAGCTTCTACGGTTTGTTGATCAACCATGAGAAATTGGTCATGTTGCAATGGCGTTGTTGCATACAGAGAGATGGTTCAAGAAAAGTAATTTCGGACAAGAGCCTTGTCCTTTTATCCCAGCTCCTTGTCCTCATACCCCAGCTCCTTATCCTTATTCCCCAGCTGCTTGTCCTCATATCCCAGCTCCTTGTCCTCATATCCCAGCTCCTTGTCCTCATATCCCAGCTCCTTGTCCTCATACCCCAGCTCCTTATCCTCATTCCCCAGCTCCTTGTCCTCATATTCCAGCTCTTTTTCCTCATATCCCAGCTCCTTGTCCTCATATCCCAGCTCCTTGTCCTCATATCCCTTCCCAGCGCAATATAGCCATACTGGCATAGCTCTGTACCTCAGGAATAAGAACCAGCACCACAGCGCTTGTTTATACACAAGAAAGGGCAAACAGAAACCAAACAACGCCAACAGGACGTCAGAAGAACGGGAGAAAGGGGAGACTTTAAAGTATGGGAGAAGGGAAGGTCCCCGTGTCGAAGCGGAACAGACGGAAATGTGTGGTAACACTGCAGTTGAATGGCCACACGTGTGGGATAACTGTATCAACATCTGGCACAGTCACTGTACACCTGGCAACGGTCACTGTACACCTGGCAACGCTCACTGTACGCCTGGCAACGCCTGCTATATTCACTATATACCTGACGACGCCCACCAGTACAGGATTCACCATTTTCTCCCAAGTGTGAGTTTCCGTTTTCTCTTGTTACTACGCTGAAATTGTTGAATCAATAATGCGTAATGCGTTGCGTCTCTGTCTGGCTCTCTCTCTCTCTCTCTCTCTCTCTCCTCTCTCTCTCTCTCTCTCTCTCTCTCTCTCTCTCTCTCTCTCTCTCTCTCTCTCTCTCTCTCTCTCTCTCTCTCTCTCTCTCTCTCTCTCTCTCTCTCTCTCTCTCTCTCTCTCTCTCTCTCTCTCTCTCTCTCTCTCTCTCTCTCTCTCTCTCTCTCTCTCTCTCTCTCTCTCTCTCTCTCTCTCTCTCTCTCTCTCTCTCTCTCTCTCTCTCTCTCTCTCTCTCTCTCTCTCTCTCTCTCTCTCTCTCTCTCTCTCTCTCTCTCTCTCTCTCTCTCTCTCTCTCTCTCTCTCTCTCTCTCTCTCTCTCTCTCTCTCTCTCTCTCTCTCTCTCTCTCTCTCTCTCTCTCTCTCTCTCTCTCTCTCTCTCTCTCTCTCTCTCTCTCTCTCTCTCTCTCTCTCTCTCTCTCTCTCTCTCTCTCTCTCTCTCTCTCTCTCTCTCTCTCTCTCTCTCTCTCTCTCTCTCTCTCTCTCTCTCTCTCTCTCTCTCTCTCTCTCTCTCTCTCTCTCTCTCTCTCTCTCTCTCTCTCTCTCTCTCTCTCTCTCTCTCTCTCTCTCTCTCTCTCTCTCTCTCTCTCTCTCTCTCTCTCTCTCTCTCTCTCTCTCTCTCTCTCTCTCTCTCTCTCTCTCTCTCTCTCTCTCTCTCTCTCTCTCTCTCTCTCTCTCTCTCACACACACACACACACACACACACACACACACACACACACACACACACACACACACACACACACACACACACACACACACACACACACACACACACACACACACCCCCACCCACCCACCCACCCACCACCTGTGTGAGACAGACCTCGTGCTGGTAATCTACTTGATTACACACGTCTCTACCTTACATGTTGACTGTGTTCCAAATGCGAGTCAGCCTTGACTCGTGTTCTTGAGAGGAACTCAGCCAGCTTAAGACTGCCGAGCGCCTTGTGTTGTCGTTGCCAACTTTTGATTGTCCTCGAAATTGGGCCAGGTGGAGGAATCTTGAAAACAGAGTACTTTGTCCTCGTCATTCTGTCGGACAGTGACAAACTCTAGTACTCTAGTACCATGTCATCCGTCACAGATGACACTAGGATTTATTTCTATCAAAACTTAACGATCCTTTTTTTGAGTTGGCTTTATTTGGGTTGCTATTGAGACCTTCAAGAATGGTTTGAGACCTTCAAGAATGGGTTTGAGACCTTCAAGAATGGTTTGAGACCTTCAAGAATGGGTTTGAGACCTTCAAGAATGGTTTGAGACCTTCAAGAATGGGTTTGAGACCTTCAAGAATGGGTTTGAGACCTTCAAGAATGGGTTTGAGACCTTCAAGAATGGGTTTGAGACCTTCAAGAATGGTTTGAGACCTTCAAGAATGGGTTTGAGACCTTCAAGAATGGGTTTGAGACCTTCAAGAATGGTTTGAGACCTTCAAGAATGGGTTTGAGACCTTCAAGAATGGGTTTGAGACCTTCAAGAATGGGTTTGAGACCTTCAAGAATGGGTTTGAGACCTTCAAGAATGGGTTTGAGACCTTCAAGAATGGGTTTGAGACCTTCAAGAATGGGTTTGAGACCTTCAAGAATGGGTTGAGACCTTCAAGAATGGGTTTGAGACCTTCAAGAATGGGTTTGAGACCTTCAAGAATGGGTTTGAGACCTTCAAGAATGGTTTGAGACCTTCAAGAATGGTTTGAGACCTTCAAGAATGGTTTGAGACCTTCAAGAATGGTTTGAGACCTTCAAGAATGGGTTTGAGACCTTCAAGAATGGGTTTGAGACCTTCAAGAATGGGTTTGAGACCTTCAAGAATGGTTTGAGACGTTCAAGACCTTGTCCCAAACGTTTATGATAACATGTTTTTGCTAATATTTGCAAGATCTTTGTTAGAGCTGGGAGCATCGTGGCTTATTCTCAATATAACCTTAGACGAAACACATGATCCCTTGAAATAAGGAAGGAAGGGACCAAGACATGGTCCCTTGTATAATGCTACTATCAATATATATTATAGCTATGGATTATTTTCCCACACTGGCTATGTGGGCTTGAGGGGTCTCAGTTTCGGTTAGATAAAACCACTTCAAATACAACACTTGCAAAGCAAAATCATGAGAACGGGCCGGCGTTACAGGATCAAGATGCGATTTTGTTCGCTGCCTGCCTTGTGTCACTGGTTCAGCACGTGGCTTATCGTGGTCATTAATGAGTCAAACTTCACCCACAAAGGGGTCGACTCTCTATATATTATCTCATGTTACGGTTCGTTTGTATTCCAATATCAAGTTGCGTAATTGTCAGCGTCTGTGCTTGCTCACTAATGCCTCTGTTTACCATTCCGAGGTAGATGATGCTGCTGGCATTTCCTCTCTTGTATATATATATAAAGGTTAGAGTGCAGTAGTCATCGGCATAGGCTTCAGCTTCAGGGGTGAGGTGCAGTGTATGGTGGTCGCGGACATGCCACAGTACCAAGTGCCGTATCATAGTGCCATAATGCCTGGTATTCTGGCATCAACCTTTGCTCCAGTCGGCACGGCGTTTTATTGTTCATTCGCGAAGTTAGTCATTGTGGATCAGAATCTGTTGCCTGGTCCATGGTGCCATTCCCGGTCTGTTTGATACCTGCTTTGATGGGGTTCTGGGAGTTCTTCCACTCCCAGAGAGTATAAATAAAGATGGTCAGACAAATGGATGCTAGACTTTAACAAACGTATAATTATGACAATAGAAATAAAAGACGAAACACCAGAGTCAACACAGCATCAACAGGAGCCAGCCAGCCTTCAGAGTCAGAGAAAGAAGGTTCGGTATATAGAACACCGAATCTGACGGCAGAAGAACAGGTGAATAACGTCTGAAGTATTGACCAGACCAAATGTCCGTGTGCACACATGGACCCTTGAGAAGGCACTCTGAACACTTGAAAAGGCCCGTTTGAAAAGGCACAAATGAACCTACAAAATTGTTTAGAGGTATGCGAGTTTCTGCAAGAAGTGCCGAACTAATCGGATTGTAATCATAATATATATATAATATATCTAATCATAATATATATATCCCCGCCGGCACCATCCGAGTGCCGGCGGGGAAGTGGTTCAAATAGCTTCGGCTATCACTTCCTTTTGTCCGGTCGTGATGGTCAAGCAGATTAAGGCGTCCTGTAGATACCAGTTGCGTTGCTCTTGGCAGTATGGGTTCGAGTCACTTCTGGGGTGTGAGTTTTCAGTCGTCATTATATATATATATATATATATATATATATATATATATATATATATATATATATATATATATAATATAAAATATGCACCTTGCGAACCGCTGCAAGCAACAGCTTTTCCGATCAAGTTATCACTAGACAAACCTGGTTCCAGACCGGGCTTGGGGAATATAAGGACTCCTAGAACCCACTTCAGGCATACTCTAGACAAATATTCTTCCGGAACTGAGGGTATTGAACTGCAGGGAAGTGGCGAGGGGGGGACTGAACTACACCAAGCTGGAGGAGAGAAACAGAGAGACATGATAACAATGTAAAAGATATTGGCTATAATTTCAAATAAAGACGCCTATGTTCAAAATGAGAAACCGTGGAACTAGAAAACCGTGTGTGTGTGTGTGTGTGAGAGAGAGAGAGAGAGGCAGAGTGGGTGGTATTGATCCACACCCCAAAACTGGCACCAATATAACGGGGGTGCCAGTGACAAATGATGGCCTTGCAGTGTTGTGTATGGTGCTCTTGCACGAGGTGCTAGTGTGGTGCAACCTCCAAGGGAACGCGCGGCTAACTCTTGCAGGGCTCCAAGGTGGGCAGCGGTGGCTGGCTGGCTTTGTTGTGGGCGTTGGGTGGGTGGTGGACAGGGTATCTGGCTGTCTTGTGGGACCTCGAGGCACTACCTACCTCTCGGCAGCTTTCCCTCTCCTTCATCGCCTTCCCAACTCTTCACCTCCTTCCTTCCATCTCTCTAACGCTTCAATATACACTGTCTTTGTCAATAAACAAAATAAATAAGACGAACTAACATTTATGTTGAAAATAATATGCTAGACAAATGTTAGTCCGGATGGAGTTTGGTATTTAGCGAGAATTTGGAAAATAGTATGATTTGTCATTTATGTAAAGTGTGGGTGTGTGTGGGTGGGTGTGTGTGGGTGGGTGGGAAGGAGGGGGGGGGGAGGAGCATGGAGTCGACCCCGATCCGCCTATGACCATCCCTTAACACAGGCCAGTCACCCTGCAAAGTTTGAAGTTAGCCCCCATGCATCTGGCCTCCAACTTCGGACAGTCAGACATTCTCTTATATAAACTAAGGTGTGTGTGGGAGGGGGGGTGCCCGGCAGTACTCTGGTCTATCTCCCATCCGTCGGTCTATCCATCCGTTCGTCCTTCTAGCCATTCAATCATCCATATATCTATCCCTCACATCCATCCATCAATCCACTCATAATTCTCTTTATTTTATTAAAACATTAGGTATATCTGCATTTGTGCAGCTACCCTAGTCTATATGAAGGGGAGTACAGTGTGTCAAAAAGCTAGCTACGTGATGCTAAAAATCCCCATCACACAGGATGGTTAGTCATACAGAGGCATGTGATAAGTAGTCTGCACTGGCAGACTCTGGGTGCATTTTGAGGATATCATCAACACAAGAGTGA
This sequence comes from Procambarus clarkii, assembly GCF_040958095.1. Classification (NCBI taxonomy): domain Eukaryota; kingdom Metazoa; phylum Arthropoda; class Malacostraca; order Decapoda; family Cambaridae; genus Procambarus; species Procambarus clarkii. The sequence continues at coordinate 23,861,529 of NC_091205.1, forward strand.
ATAAGGCAGCAGTGGTACTAAGAGTCCCCATCTCGCAGGATGGTTAGCCATACAGGGCTATAGTTATAACTCGTGAAAGAGTTCGCGGTAAACTCTGTTTCTCACATTCCTGGTTTCAGTTCGAGTTTCATTTCAGACCATAAAAATTGCTGCGGGAAATGGGGGGAGGGGGGATAGTCTTATAGGCTACTATTATAGCATTTAACTTAAGCCTACCCTGACCAGTCTGTCCCATACTGTAGATCATTTCCTCAGCAAATTTGGGTGACCCAAATTTCTAGGTCTCTAGGATACAGGAGAGATATAGACTGGTTAGGGGTAGGGTTAAGGTACATACTGTAATAACAGCCTATAACACTTTCCTTCCCCCAACCCCTTTGTAATTTTCATGAATTCTGAAATGAAATAAGGGATATGTTCTCCGTAGACTCCCACCGTTTACCGCGCATTTTCATGATTTACTGTATATTTAAATGGCAAAGTCTATCTGTTTGAGGTTAGAGGGAAAGGATAAAATGATGGGGGGGGGACGTTAGGGGGGGTAATGGGGAAGATGTGAGGGTGAGGGGAAGTGAAAATGGGGAAGAATGGGGACATGGAGAGAGGGAAAAAGAAGAATGGAATGGAAGGGCGAGGAAGACAGACGATCCCGGGCACTATTGGGTACTCCTTCCTAAAATTAAATAATTTATATATATATATATATATATATATATATATATATATATATATATATATATATATATATATATATATATATATAAATTAAGCTATATTTATATATGTATTAAGCTTGTTCCCTCAATACACGCGTGCATACACATGCATGACTATGTAGAGGATATCATCCGTAGGAAGAATCTGGAAATTGATCACAGGTATGCCACAGGTGACCGCTAATTAGGCGCCAAAGCATACCTCCGCGAGCAAGGAGCACCACCAGTGCAGGTGTGGTGGGAGTAGCTGCGAGCACACTGCAGTATATGGAGCACACTGGTGGTCCAGAGGGCGCCACTGGCGACAATACACTATTACACGCATTACCACGGAATAAATAAAGTCTGTGCCAGCAAGCATACCTCTTCCCCCCCCCCCACCCTTTTGTCCTGGTTGGTAAATATTTAAAGGTGTTTTTTCTCTGTCTCTCTCTCTGTCTCTCTCTGTCTGTCTCTCTCTCTCTCTCTCTCTGTCTGTCTCTCTCTCTCTCTCTCTCTCTTTGTCTCTCTTTGTCTCTCTCTCTCTCTTTGTCTCTCTCTCTCTCTTTGTCTCTCTTTGTCTCTGTCTGTCTGTCTGTCTCTATCTGTCTGTCTCTATCTGTCTGTCTCTGTCTGTCTGTCTCTCTCTCTGTCTCTCTGTCTCTCTCTCTCTCTCTCTCTCTCTCTCTCTCTCTCTCTCTCTCTCTCTCTCTCTGTCTCTCTCTCTCTCTCTGTCTCTCTCTCTCTCTCATATATATATATATATATATATATATATATATATATATATATATATATATATATATATATATATATATATATATATATATAACCATTTCCTTTTCTCCCAGTGTTCACCTGGACGAGAGGGGTAAGGGGAAGGGACAAGAAGGCAGCTGGTGTGGGAATGGCTGTTGTTGAGTGAAGTTTGCATGTTGCACACGCACGCTTGCTATTGATCAGCTGTTGCACGCTGCTGCTGCCAAGCCAAGAACGCCGGCTGAACTCGCCCCTCTCTTTTGGTAGAACGCCTGTTGAGCGCCCGCAGAACGCACCCAGTGGCGGGCGGGCGGACGCGTTGAACGCGACTGCCGTGAACCTGTTGAACGGTCAAGGCGTTGAACGCGACTGCCGTGAACCTGTTGAACGGTCAAGGCGTTGAACGCGACTGCCGTGAACCTGTTGAACGGTCAAGGCGTTGAACGCGACTGCCGTGAACCTGTTGAACGGTCAAGGCGTTGAACGCGACTGCCGTGAACCTGTTGAACGGTCAAGGCGTTGAACGCGACTGCCGTGAACCTGTTGAACGGTCAAGGCTTTGTGGCGTGTTGAACAACTTCCTGTGAACGGCCACCAGGGTTCAGACGCATTTAGTGAACAGTGATCCTGTGATTTGAATTAAAACGCTTCTATTTGTTGGACGCACAATAAACGTGAGTTTGTGAGGCCTTTCAACCCTCGTTGAATGTTTAGTGATTAGTAAATTTGTTGTAGTTTGTGTAACTCTGCCTCCCTCAGAGTTCGCCGCGCTGTATACATACCTGATGAATGAAGATGCCTTACGACAAAGTTCTTTAACCTCGATGGGCTTGTCCGGAGACGCCCCCCCCCCACCTCAAGACAGACAATCAAGACAGCCAGACGTCTACTTCTTAGTGTCTACCTTCCCTTGTGGTTACCTTGTGATGGTTCCAGGGATCAACGTCCCCGCCGCTCCGGTCTCTGACCAGGCCACTTGGTTGATTGAAATTGAAATATGATTATTGACGTATAAATACACACAAGAGGATGAAGAAGTAGCTCAAGCTATTCTCAATCTGTTTTCCTGGTATTCCTCATCCCTGGATGATGGTGAGTTTAAACTGGACTAGGAAACCATATAATGTTTGCTCTACTTGAGTTGTTTAAAAGTATCAGCTGGGATTTGGTGATTCCTGCGCTCAATAGATGGCTCTGGCTCTGGTCATATATAATGGGGGTCCTCTATAATGGGGTAGTAAATTAAGAGTGTGACATGTTGGCGGTTAATGTTCTTGTTTCCGTACCTGTTGCAGGGTCATTCGGTCCAGCTTCTGCATTGGCTCGGGGTCTTGAAGTGGGTAGAGTGTAACTGTGTACTAGCTGGTTATTGATGGCTGGTCTAGATTTCTTGATGTGCAGCGCTTCACTGATGTCTAATCTTCTATTGTCATTGTATCTATCAATTATTTCGGTGTTGCTCGTCAAAATATCCCCGGTGATCGTCTCGTCGTGTTTGGCGATTATATGTTCATGTGTTCGTTGCCCTACTGTAAGGAGGACGAGGGTCTCCATACACACAGCTCAGGGGAGAAAGGCGATACCATACAACCCAGTATGGTAACCCAGTGATGTGGTGGAGGCTGACTCCATACACAGTCTCAAATGTAGATTTGATAGAACCCAGTAGGCTCAGGAATTTGTTCATCAGTTGATTGACAGTTGAGAGGCGGGACCAAAGAGCCAAAGCTCAACCCCCCCACAAGCACAACTAGGTGAGTACAGACCAAGAGTCGAAGGAGAGGCAGACAAGTGAGCGGGTTATAATCAACTTTAAACACCATTAGTAAATAGAGAAGCGTGCCTCTATCAGCTCCCCGTATGCAACCACACTTTAAATTCCAAATCCGCCAACAAAAAATTCAAAACCAAACAAAAAATAAGTAAAAAATCTCCCACCAAAAAAAATCCAAATCTGCAAAAAAAATAAAAAATCCTAATCTCCGCCCTCCCCCCCCCAAAAAAAAATAATAAACTAAAAAAAAAGTAAATGATGTTTGTGCTGCATTTTACTTTGTAATCTGCAATTCTGTTAGTGATATATATTCATGGTATTCAAAACTGTTGTCTAGGGAAGGTATCCTAGCCTCACAAATAACATCGTGAAAAGGTTATTAACTGTTACTACTTTCTGTATATCATATTGTATAGGTGTTGTCTCATGTTGATGTTTATACAGTATCTTGTTGTTATTAGTATTAAGACTGTCATCTAATGGTTGTATGTTTTAGTTTCAGGATGACGAGAATTTGCAGGCGTGGACCGGTGTTGTAGTGGGTGGCGGGGCGAAGCTGAGTGGCTGAGGTGGGCGAGGTGGGGGTGATGGCCATGGAGGGTTACAGTGTTGTGTCAGAGGCAGTGGTGCAGCGGGTGTTCTGGGTCGACTGGTTCCACCATACCCCTCATATTAACCTCACACTCCACCCCGTCAATGATACCTTCAGTCCCCTCTCGCCTATCTACCAAGAGGTGAGGCTAGGGGGGGTAGAAATAGCCTAAGCTACTCTAGCCATTTGAGATTTATTTTTTCTTGTCTATAAACATACTTGAACTTGAAGGTTTCTTGAAGCTTTTTAGTGTAATGTGAGTATTCGGGGGAAATTTACTTAGATGTAGCTTTTTAATTACATAAAATCACAGATGGGTCATATATATCCAGCCAGATGTGTAAAAAGCACCTTACTCAGTTTGTGATGGTAGCTTAAGATTCAGTTTACTTGTAAAGTATCTTCTTCTGGCTTTTTGATCTGTGCATTGACAAATTTGCACATTGCTGGAGCTTAGTTTAAGTAAACACTTTTTGTTAAACAAGTTTAGTGGATAGTTCATATAGTGTATGTAATACACTACTGTATATGGTAATTGACCAAATGTATTTTCTGACTATTTGTGTGATCGGCCTTTCATCACCTCTCAACTTAAAGATGTTATTGTGTAAATCTTAATATTTACAATACTGTAATTCATTAAGTTTAGCTAAAAGGATTTGCTTTCTTCTTTGATCAGTGGTAGATTCGAGGATTTTTGTATTATCTACTAGCATTTTCCTAGTCAGTGTCATGTTATGTTTGCTTTGAATATTGTTTCCATGGGCACCAGAAAGCAAATGCAGTATACCAATTTACATGCGTCGATGAAGGATGTCATCTTCGATCTGCCTATATTGGTATGACCACCACAAAGTTTTCGAGAAGATTAACTTTGTCATTTACAAGCTTGTATCCCTAGAAACCATGTGCTCAGACACCCAAGTCCATGCATACAGATTATAGGACAGTGTCATCTCTGGCTATGCACTCGAGAGTGGAATTCCAACTGAGTGGTATACTGCAGTATACCACTCTGTCAGCTATGAAAAATCCTACTCTCACTGGTATTGAAGTGCACTCATTTTCCAACCCCTACATTTGAAGTTTTGGGTCTTCTGTCTAGGTTTCTGATTTTTACGGAGGAATGCATTTTCGAGATTCCCCTGTGTCATATTTCATCTTTAACCTGCTTTCTCTATGATAGGCTTCTATCTTTGGGAAAATGCTTCTCGATCCCATTGAAGTGGGAAACAGTGTAGTGTTTTTAATGCAGACTAAGCTGCAAGTAACATGATTCACAGATTTAGAATTTTAGAATTACAGTACTTATTTTAATTAAAAATCATTACATTGCAATATAAGATTATATATATTTTTTGCCATTGATCAGTATATTGTGTAATATTGATAATTACAGCTTGATATTACATGGTTTTTTCAGAGTCTTGGTATTATTGGGTCAGTTCCTGCTGGCGTGTTGATCCTGACATTGTTGGTGCTGCTGCTGTACCTGTTGACGCGATGCTGCGACAACCGACCCCGCAAGCCAGGCTCCATAACCTGTCTGAAGGTTATGTTGGTCCTCTTTGCCATATTTACACTGTAAGTTTGTTGCTGTTGCTGCTGCTGCCCCTCTTTCAGTCACTCAGTCTCCTCTTACTACTACTACTACTACTACTGCTACTGCTACTGCTACTGCTACTACTACTACTGCTGCTGCTGCTGCAAATTCTACTTCTTGCACTTTTTCATCTCTGCTCATCCTGCTTTCCCCTCTTTTGTTTCTTCTCAATCTTTTCTCTCCTTCCCCTCTCTCTCCTCGCTCTCATTCCTCCTTCCCTCCCTCTCCCCTCATCCCTCCTGCCCTCCCCTCCCTCCCTCCTGCCCTCCCCTCCCTCCCTCCTGCCCTCCCCTCCTTCCCTCCCTTCATCCCTCCTGCCCTCCCCTCCCTCACTCCTTCCTGCCCTCCCCTCCCTTCATCCCTCCTGTCCTCCCCTCCCTCACTCCTTCCTGCCCTCCCCTCCCTCCCTCCTGCCCTCCCCTCCCTCCCTCCTGCCCTCCCCTCCCTCCCTCCCTTCATCCCTCCTGCCCTCCCCTCCCTCCCTCCCTTCATCCCTCCTGCCCTCCCCTCCCTCCCTCCCTTCATCCCTCCTGCCCTCCCCTCCCTCACTCCTTCCTGCCCTCCCCTCCCTCCCTCCCTCCCCTCATCCCTCCTGCCCTCCCCTCATCCCTCCTGCCCTCCCCTTCATCCCTCCTGCCCTCCCCTCCCTCACTCCTTCCTGCCCTCCCCTCCCTCCCTCCCCCTCCTCCCTCCTGCCCTCCCCTCCCTCCCTCCCTCCCTCCCTCCCTCCCTCCCTCCCCTCATCCCTCCTGCCCTCCCCTCATCCCTCCTGCCCTCCCCTTCATCCCTCCTGCCCTCCCCTCCCTCACTCCTTCCTGCCCTCCCCTCCCTCCCTCCCCCTCCTCCCTCCTGCCCTCCCCTCCCTCCCCCCCCATCCCTCCTGCCCTCCCTCCCTCCCCCTCCTGCCTCCCCTCCCTCCCCCCCCATCCCTCCTGCTCTCCCCTCCCTCGCCAAAGTTCCTTCAAACATTATCATAACATAAAAGCAAGGTTTCCTTATGTTGTAAATTTTGCGTTTACAAAATTAACAAGACCTGGCAGTCATCTCGTAAATTGTTTTCAATATCTCAGAGTAAAGTGTTAGTAAGAACCCATTTCTATGTTATATATCATCAATATTAATCTAAACACCTTCTTGTTATATGAACATTGCAAAAGAACCTAGTAGGCTGTTATATTTGATCCACCTTAAACTTACCCTTCTAATGAGTGTTGTTTCCCTGCTCGCTTTTCTTTCTGCTTGTTCAACTCTTCATGTTAGTGTTAATTTCCCATAATGTACAAGAAAGTGGAATCTGCTTCATGTACATAATAACCAAATCAGTTTGTGAATACTTGATTCCACCAATGCCATTAATTCCGATATTCACAAACAAATGCATCTGGAGCTTTACGAGGTGAAATTGAAAGTCAAAAAGACTAAATATATTTGTGGTAAAAAGTGTTGAATCTATCGTGCCTGGCTGGAGTTAAATTGAGGTAAACAAACGCATTGCCGGGCTTTATTGATCAAATAATTACATTCTATAATAATAGATCATTCTTACAAGAATATAAGAACTCTTGAACTGTATATATGTAAAAAAAATAACAGAAAATTATAAAAAAATAACTAGTTACATCATATATACATGTTAATATACATGATATATATGTTAATATATATTACATACGTGTAATGTATACATGTTGATTTAGAGGCGACACATGTATATTACGTCATCAGTATATTACGTCACATGTATATTACTGATCAGCTGATCAGCTGTGCGTCACAGCTGATCATCAGCCGGTCACCAAAACAGTCCAGTGATCATCCATCCGGTACTACAATAACTCCAGTCAGGTACAATAGCTACAACACTATTTGTCAGCATCGTAATGTGGATTTTTAACAATTAATGGCATCTGAATGGTTAATTAACTAGTGTCGCAAGATTAAGTTTCTCTTAGGATACAACACCATTTTTAACAATGGTGTGTAGTAGGAACTGGTGCACCAGGAATTGCTTTTATTTACCTGAATTTACCTGTGGACCACTGATACTATTGGTCTCGATTAAGATAGGAAGCCAGCGGCTTGTCAAAGGTCCCCCCCCCCCTTATTTGCCCTGATCTTTTCCAGTTGTATTTTAAAACTCAGCAGTGTTTTGGAGTTGACGGCTTCGGCGGGTAGGCGGTTCCACGGGTTTACAACCCTATGGGGGATTTTTTTTTTTTTTTTTTTTTTTTTTTTAAAGGTATATACAAGAGTTGTTACATTCTTGTACAGCCACTAGTATGCATAGTGTTTCGGGCAGGTCCCTGGAATACGATCCCCGCCACGAAGAATCATTGTTACAACCAAGTACACATTTTACTGTCGAGTTAAACAGAGGCTACAGTTAAGGATTTGCGCCCAGTAAATCCTCTCTGGCCAGCATACGAACCCATGACAAAGCGCTCGCGGAACGCCAGGCAAGTGTCTTACCACTACACCACAGAGACTGGTAATCCTATCCCTATCTCTTGGTTCATGTCCTACATTGTGGTCACACTGCTTCTCAGGTATTACTAAACAGTTGCATAAAAAACAGTAGCGAACTGTTTAAACCTCGTAGCAAGTATATTATGTCAATAATATACCCACTCCAACCTCTCATTAGCTTAATGAGATGGGTTTGTTCAATATATGATTTAACTGGAAAGAGATATTGCACTACTTTTTGATTTGTCGAGTCCTAAGACACTGTGCATGTGTTCAGATCTTACATTTCAAGTTTGCAATCTGTAGAATATGTATAATAAATATATAGTTTTGAGAGCTTTTGGATCACACATCACTGATACAAAACAAAAGCCTTGCACATTTATCATTATTATTCTGAACTGACACTTGAGTGTAGAATATTAACTTAATATCTGAAGATCATAATTTAGTCGGTCATTTATATTACTGCATAACTATTCATGTAATCAAGCTTAATGTGTCTTTCCCTATCCTCTGAAATTATCCTCTGAGAGCATATTTAAAACCAAATTCTATGTTTTTTTTTTCAGTTAGAGGTTTTTGCTTAGTAAAATATGGGCCCTCTTTCCATTGAAAATAAGATTTCAAGTCTTGGACGTGGGAAATATGCTAGATGTGGTTAAATCTTTTACAGACAGGTTCTCTTGCTTGTTTCCTTTCATATGACAAGTTGAAATTATAGTTTTGTTCAGTGAAATCGGCCCATAGAGCATGGGAAATGCATTCTGGAGACATCTCCAATTGCAACAAATCGGAGTTGGTCCCATATAGTTTGTTGAATCGAGGTTGTACCGTACTCTCATATTAATATCCTACAGCTTCAAACATATCCTCTCAGTCATATCCTTCAGTTCCCAACATATCCTCTCAAATTCATGTCATTTAGCATCAGACATGTCCTCCCATATTACTTTAGTATCCTTCAGTATGTTGTCTGATTCCTCAATCATGCTTCATATATTTTGCTCTTACTGATCCTCAGGGGTGCATTAGGGGTGAGTGTGTGGGGCAACGAAGAAGTTCACGAAGGTGTGACTCAGTCTGTCCGCTCTCTTGACAACATCAACAGCATGGTCCACTCACTCAGCAATCAGGTAATAATGGCCTGTATGTGTTTCTTGTTCAGATTTTCAAGGGCCAGAAAGTATTAGGCTTCTTATGGAATTTAATTAACTTAGTCATTATTTTGCTAATAATAATATGCGTATGATTTTGAGGAAATACAGTTTTTGGCTATACTGCATAATATGTTAGCTATTGTATTCAAATTAGTTTTTAGAAAAGTAATGGAGTCAAGTTAGTAAGTAGGGAGTAATTTACTATTAATGAGTAAACTAGTTTTAACAGTGATTGAATTATTGTACATTTATACGATTCATGCTCGAAACAATTAGGATCCCAACATAATAATCCAAGTCTTCACTAGTATTTTTAACAATCATATATGCATATATCTACTCGTCTAAAGTTTTATAAAATACTACCAGCATATGTTTTCCTGTCATTAAAATATATGTGTAGGCTAGATGTGTCAAACCTGAGTTAGATATGAGGGCATTACCAATGCATGATAATCATAAACATGAGAATAGGACAAGGGAAGATTTTGAGTTAAGAGTTGCTTAAGCTAGATTAAAACCAGGAAAGGTTCCCGAGGGTAGATGGAATATTGGTATGTTTATTTATTAATGGATCATTCTTAACTGCATGCTGAAATGTGTGTATATTCTTAACAAATTGGGACAGTCGAGTTAAAGATAAGTCCCATTTACAGAGGATTACCAGACATAGGAAATTTGTTTTCAATATAGTGTTTCAAACATCTTTATTTCTGTATCTTATACATTTGATTGACCACGTGTCTAATAGTTATAGTTTTACAGTATACACTTATATACACATAAATTTATATACGTAAATTATTTAGTATTGGATGATAAAATGTCACTTTATTTTGTTTGGTATTACAGTGTATGCTGTCAGATGAGGGGAAATTGCTTTAATTTTTTGTGCAAGATGGAATTTTTATGAAAATTTGTAATTATTGCAAGATACCTTATTATAATCAACATAATTATTGACTGTGATGTGAAGTAAGTTTCTCAACACTATGTAATTTAGTGTTGAGAAAATGCCCACCATGTTAATGTGAAAACATCCCTTGGATTGGAATGGAACCGTTCCTGTCCACTGTGTCAGTAGCATGTGAGCAGTTCTTTAGTGTTATCAATTTGATTCTCTCGCCCAACAGACGAAACTGTTCGACGAAACGATCCGAAGGAATTTACAGCCACAATTAAACCTCTTCAAGGAGACAATCCAGTCGGGAAAGATCAAGAATGCAACCGTTGAAATGTTTATCATTGAGAGTCTACACTATATGCAGGGCAACATATCTGAGGTCCTTCTCATCAATGTTGAGGACATAAATGCCATGGTGGGTCATCTTTTGTTTAATATATTATTTATTCTTGTTTTCTTCCTCTCAAGAATTTGAGTGTAAATGTGTAATTTAGCCAAGGTTGGATTTTGTTGCTTCAGTCATCTAGAAATTAAAGAGGTTGATATTGCAAAATACAGAATAGTAACTATTTTGTGGATGCTTTTCTTACTCATTTTCTGTGTACTGCTAGTTGTTTATTTATGTGGTTGTTGCTTTTTATTATGTGTTCAATTGTGGATGCAGTATGAAAACAATTATTTGCTTCTAATTTGAAATTTATAGTATCATTTTACATCAGTTATTGCCATTTAAAAACCAATAGTTGTAGTTTAAAGTACAATACTGGTAGCTTAAGCTTTTGCTCGGAATCAATGAAATATACTAAAAGGTGCCCAGATCACAAATTTTTAAGACAATAGTTGCTTTTTTTTTCTTTAAGCTGTGTCGTCTAGGATACACAGCCAAACTCCAGTTAAGTAAAGCTGAACGTTTTCTTGTTCTGTAACAAGTTAATTTTTTGTTATTAAAATTTCTTTTGAAGATTGAAATTTAATTTCAGCATGTTTGCCTTATCTGTCTTTGCTCATTTGATACCTCTTTGTGAAAACTTCTTAGAGGTTCCCCCTCCCCCATGTGAAATCTTCAGACATTGCACCATATACTGTAGTAAATATCTGTTGAAGGAGCACTTGAAATATGATTTTCTTTTTAATTGTAATCATTTGATTACTGGCAATGTATCTTGCAGATGTCAGGAGCAGAGATGGGAGGTATGGTTCGCCTACTTGGAGTAGGAGAGTTAGGGAGATGGGTGGCGACGCTGGGGATCACAGGAATGCTCATGATGATTGTGTTGGTTGTCATGATTGGTGTCGCTCGCCACTCACGATGCACGCTAATTACGTAAGATGTTTTCCATTTCAGTTATTTACTGTATTCTGTATGCATGCAAGTGAACGGGTTAAATATGGGAGTGTGTAATTACCAAAGTCTACTGTAGTTTGAGGGGTGAGACCATGGTGTTCTGTTGTCCCTATAATCTTTGTCATACAGAGTTTTGAAGCTTTGAATGGTATTGGTGTGCACTGTCCAATAGCACTGTTAATTCACAACTGAAATGTCTCTAGTGTTCCCTTAGGAGTAAATAGACAGGTTTTCAAGATGTGTTCTTGTGCCATATTTTTGTCCTTCAACCATACATAATAAAGTTTCATATGTATCCAAATATATTGCAAATACTGTACTGTATTAGTACTGTATATAGCTTTACAGTACTACTGTCCGTATATGAGCATTTATGCCTACAGGTTCTCGGTTCTGGGTCTTCTTGCCATGATCCTGTGTTGGGGTTTGACTTCAGTCTACCTGGTGGCTTCTGTTGTGAGTATATATTGAATAATTTTGGATGTCATAATACATAATGACAACATAACTCGAGAAATTGTAGAGTTGTGGTAAAATTATTGTAATGGATAAGTGTATACTAACTGTACTGTACTACAGTTAGACAATATATAATGCTATATGTTATTAATGAAAGCTTTATGCAGGCTCTGTCAGATTGGTGTATGGATCCCAATCCTTTCCTTGAGGATCAGCTCAGCAAACTGGTATCAAAAGATGTCGCTGCTTACTATCTACGATGCGATCCAACACGACCATCACCATTCACTCGTTACCTAACCCATGCTCAACAGGCAGCGAATCTTGTATTAGACTCCCTCAATAAAGTCACCCGTATTGCAGATGTTTATTACGAACGAAAAGAGGTCAGTGATGATTTATAATAGTTCTGTATAGTAATACTTTATAATAGTATTGCTAAGGGACTTTCTTTAAATATATAATGCTTCATTTCAACATAATTTTTGTAATTCCATCAAATATTTCCCAAAAGGAGAAAGTAGTGTATTGGTTGGCTTTTTGCATTCTAGCAGTACATTAGAAAAAGTTGTACTGAATAATCTATGGTTCCAGTACTGAACCTCAGGCTTCAACCCCCCCCTCCTCCCCTTTCCCCATGGTGGTTAATTTAACTTTTGCCTCCTTTACATTTCCTGTTTAATGCTGGTTCCCATTCCATTTCTCTCCAGTTTTCCTCACCTTTGCATGTCTGTCCTTTCAAATGTGCCGCCTCCTTTCACTAAATTTTGTTTCTCGGTGCAAATAAGGGTGGCAATTTTACTTTCATAATGATCAGAATTGGATGTACAATACTTTGACAAGTGTTCCACACTGTACTTCAGCAGATAATACTGGAAGATACTTTATAGGTCAATATATGATTGACCATCTTCATTTGGTCATCCTTTCAGGAAAGGTTTCAAAATGGACAACCAATCAAATATTGAATTGCTTAAGCATTTACTGCATTAAATGTTCTGTAAGAGTTCAGTATACTTGCTAATGATTTGTTGAATAATTTACTAGAGTTACACTGCAAAAGTCATAGAATAATTTGATTTACAGGGATCACCTGTGTATTCTTCATATTATATTTTATTTATTGTTCAGAGCCTAGGTTCTCTTGGATACTCCCTATGCCATGAGCTATTATGGTCCATTCTCGACTCACTCTTACCTTATGCTTGGCTCTCATTGACTTTATTCCCCACTGTGGCACTTTGCAAATAGTCTGACCAAGGATATTATTGAAGGGAGACTGTGGCAAGTATAATTGAAGCCAACAGAGAATAACTAGTTAGCAGTCATATGAAAGAGTGAGCAATACCATCAATACTCTTTGCAAACAATAATTAGCAACACAAAGAATGCCAATTATTACTGCTAACTACTGGTGGAGAAAATAATCTACATATACCACCATCAGGTGATAGCACATGAGACTACAATACTGTAGTGTGTCGATGAAGATGGTAACCCTGCTTTAAGCTCGGACCATCCAAGCAATCTTAGAGAAGATGTGTGAAATTGGGTTGGAATGAAAGCACCCAAAAAAATTTCTTGGGAAAAGTATTTTACTAAGCTCGACACATTTTCTGAGTTGGAGAACATCACCTTCTATATATAGGTGATTCTAATATAAAAATGTATGTAGGGTTTATAGAAGAAGATTTTAGGCAATAGATAAGCACAAGGAAAGTAAGAGTTGATAGCAAAAGTATTGGGATTTGGAACTGTAAAGTAGGCTACACACTATTACAAATTTCAGAATGGCTTTAACATAAATGTACATTGATCATTGTAAAATAAAACAAAAAAAATAGTGTTGGCCTATTTAAGCAAAATGAATGGAGCTAAAATGATAGTAATTTAAATTACATTCTGGAGGAGGTATGAAGTAAGTATTGTAGTTGTGTGTAAATAGGTACCTTTTCTTTCATAGTTCAGGGAAAGTTCTCGGATGATACAAGGAATTGGCAAGGTGGGCAATGAATGTGACTTAAAATATTATTTTAGTAATAGTGTTAATGCACGCTTCAAGAAAATAGCAAAAATCAGCCTTTACCATGATTCTTTTAAGGGTTATTAATATTCCATTCTTTATTGCACTCTTATTTTTCCTTGTTTGTAAGCTTGCGTGTGTCTTCTTCGTTTTCAGTTGAATACATGTATAGTAAATGACCTTGTTGAAAGTAGCGTATTTTTTGTCAGATTCACCCTCGCTTGGACCATTTAGGGGCATTTGTGAACCAGTCGCAGCGTAGTCTGGGAGGTGTAGCAGCATTGTTGGAGTGTCAGTCTCTGCACCACCACTACCGCACAGCCCTCAATGCTACGTGCTACCAAGCTATGTAAGCAAATATAAGCTTTATTTTAATATTACTACCTCATTACTGCTAACAGTATATAATCAGTAGATGATACTCATAGAAACTTAGTACTGTACTGTAATCTCAAATCACTTGTTTCAACTAATTTTGTATAAAGATTTTAGTAGCTCTCGGTTACTTAAATATACAGTGCAACCTCGATTCAAAGAACTACTGTACACTGTACAGTAGTTCTTTGAAACTCTCTCTCACTGTAATGAATTGAGGTTGGTCCCATACAGTTAGTTGAGGTGAGGTTGTACAGTACATAGGACCAACCCAAATTTGTTGCAGTGAGGGGTTTGTTGGAACCAAAGATGCCTCCAGGAGGCCAGTATTTGTAAATGCAAACTGGGAAATCTTAAATAAAAATGAACCATAAAATGTAATTTTAAATGTACTCGTATGGCTTTCCCAAGATCCCCACTCGTTCTTCTAATGTTGCATCCATCTACGAAAATCATTAAAAAATGTGACTGGAGCCATATTAACGGTTACCATTCACACTCTAATATTTCCCACGCTCTATGGGCTGATTTCACCGAGTGAAATTTTAATTTCAATATACAATTTCTAACAATATACAGGTAATGGAATTTCTTTGAATGAATAATATATATTGTCTGTAATTGACTCAATTTATTATTAAAGGCAGCTTGATATTATAACTTGATCTTTAGGTCTGGTGTAGTGTACCTACTTCTGTCAGCTGCTGGAAGTGGTTTGCTCTTCACCATTTTGGTCTGGATTACATCCCACACTTGGATCTACCTCAACCACAAGTGAGTGTTTGGTTGAATTAATTGTACCTTGGAATGTGTGAATACTTAAACAGCCTGATTTATTTTTGATGGAAGAAGGGAAAGAAAGAAAGAATATATTAATAATACAGTACCTACATTGTAAAACTGGAATTTTTTCTTTTCAGAACAAATATTATAGATATACAGGTATATATATATAACATTTATAGCAGTAAACATGCAAAGTATTGTGTGATTCAAAGCCATTAAGAGATTAGAGACAATACGTAGAAGCATATTTATTTTAATTTTGCAGTTCAGTAAAAATTAAAAAAAAAATAAATAAACAATGAGGAGATTAACTTTCAAAGTTCTACATTATAATTAATAAATTAAAGGGCATCTATATCCCGGTTGATGACGCATTATATAAACAACATCTTATTTTAATTAGAAATGTGTATTGATTTGAAATGATGACCAAATTTCTAGAAAATGTCAAGCAGAGGTCAGAAAGTGCCTTGTAAAATTAGGAATTATTAACATTTCAATAATTAGCTCATGAGTAAGAGAGAGATTCTGTCATCAATTGTTTCTAGAGGATGTGGCTGTCACTATGTAATGAATTAAGTGTTTGTTCAAGTGGTGTGGAGTTAACGAAGAATGTACCATTAGCACTCATTTACAGACTATTCTAATTGGCATGCACTCTCTGTCGAGCATATTCTGTTTAATTGCTGGGAATGTGTTCAGTTATTACATCTACATTAAAGCATTTATGATTTAGTTTTTTTCAAGGATATGAATGTGGCCAACTTGCTATAATTGCAAAATGATGCACCAAATCACACATTAGTACCAGGACTTGGCCTTGTGACAAAATGTTATTTTGTCCTTGTGTAATGGTGGCATTGTGTAGTTTAAAGCATGCATTTGTGTAAACTATGACGTGTCCAGTTGAAAAGCTGTGTCCTGAGCTAGTTACTAATAGTGCCGAATGCCTTTTATGATGGTGTAACATTCATGAAGTAATAGTACTGATGCTTAACATTAAAAAAACAAAAGGGGGAAAAAAAGTGCCCTAATGATGTTTTCACTTGGTTTTTGTGTACTCACTTGTAATGAAGTATTCCTCAAATTCTAAATTACCAAGATGCTATTGATCAGTGGCAGCAGAAAAAGTAAACTGTAAATTTCCTTACAGTTTCCTAAATAAATAAATATACAGGTATATGTCAAACTTTTCTCTTGGTTGTATTTTAAAATATATTGTCATGCTAATTGTACTGCTTTTGTTATACAGTATTTAAAGCAGATGCTTTTATATATATATATATATATATAATATATATATATATATATATATATATATATATATATATATATATATATATATATATATATATATATATATATATATATATATATATATATAATTAGAAGAATAAAGTCTAAGATGAGGCTTATTAGCTTTTAAATAATTTAAGTTCACTCATTTTCTGCTTTTGCCTTTTTTTCTTTTTGTTTTTTGTTTTTACAATTGTTGATGCTTATAAAACAGTGTTGAAGCTCCATGCTTTGTCTTACAGCTTTACCTACGGGAGAGCTGCATAAACATGTTGTATTCGTCATAAATTGTTTCAAAAGAGCTTTCAAAAGCCTTATAACATTTAAAGGTGGCTGAGATATTCATAGGTTTTTGCATGAGGCTGTCTCTTCCAGCAGTGGCAGGTCCCTGAGGTAATGAGGTGTTAATGATGGGGTAGATGTAGATTGCTGTAGCATGTTACATTATTATACTGTATTCTTTATGGATGATTAATGTTTGTATGTTAATATCATACCCTATATCAGATTTGGTCCTTAAATATTATATTTACATCCTTAATTGTTAAATTTGCTCTAATATGGAAAACTGGTGTCTATTTAGTTTTGCTACAGAAACAAAAACCAATTGACTCTCAGTACTATACTGTATATCACCTAACTCTTTTCATAGGTTAAATTATGTTGTAATTGCCACAACAAATTGCCATATGCACTTTATATAACTATATGCAAACACACTGCATAGAGATCTGTGGCACTATGTTACTAGACGAAGATGATGTACAGATGTCAAGTCTAGTAATTATTGAATGCCATGAGGTATGTTAGTGCCTTACTCCATTTCTGCTTCAGAAGAGGCTCAACTAGGTCCAGTTCCACACAGCCAAGCGGCAAGAATATACAAGCTGTCAGAGTTTGGCTCAACACTCCACCATCCCATCCAGCAGCTATTGTGTAGGAGCTCTTAATAGATCAGTTTTACTTGTACAGATACCTTGTTTCTTTCATTATACCTGCTTACTAAAAGAACAAGCCACAAGAGTACTTTCCGTTCTTCTTACGTTTGTTTGTTAATGACCAGTGGCTTCCAACTCAAGTAGGGTCATGTGCACAGCACACATTTAGTTTTTTTACCAACTTCTTGAAATACCATTAATAGATAAGACTGTATATACAAATAGTATAAACATGAGTGAATTAGCTTTTCACATGGATAAATTCATTTGAACTAGTGAGGCTATTACATTAGAAGTTAAGGTTTAAATCTTAGTTTTAAGACCTGAAATATAGTACTTGTCCTGGAATCCTCGAGGAAAGTCTTCTAAGCAGAGCATTCTGCAGTGAGACCTGAACCAAATCTTCTGTGATAAAATTTATAGAGCTGCCGAGTGTTCTTGATAATTTGGTTTTTTGTTCTCTCAGTTTATTGCTGGTGGTGAACAGCAATGGCATAGCATATTGCCGTATAGCAGATTCCCATTAAATAGCGGACCAAATCCCTGTATCATATCACCTCCCTGAAATTCAAATGTTTTAGAAATTAATCCAGAATCTAGTGAGGAATTTGAATCTGTGAAATTCAAATCATTACATTAAGTAATTTTCAGCAGATCATATTTTCTGATACAGTCCTCTCAGTGGCTCTTCAAGCTAAGTGCCGGTCCAGCCAAGCCTTGGAGAGATGCACCAGGCCTCCGAGACCCAACCTTGCATTGGGAGCCAGGACCAGAATGTCTGTGGCCAAGAGAGCTTAGGCATCAAAATGGATTGTTCTGGCATCCCAAACCATTTCTGTATCCATTTCTGTGGTTTTGCAGTTGCCATTGTTTTTTTACATGCTGATTCAGGCTTACTTTCCTCTCACATTTGTGAGCAGCTGCTAGTATGTTGTATGAGCTCAGTTTTGCCTGTGCCCTGCAGTGGTGGCTGTTGATCTCTTCCTTTGTGGCATTGGCTTTGGCCTCACTTTCTCTTAGTGACCCCAGTGTTTTTTAGACTTTGAAAGGTCCGGAGTTCTATAGGCCCCTTTTGTGTCCTTTCCTTGCTTTTCAAGGAGTGGCAGTCCCTGCTGCTGAACGGCCCCTTGGTATTGCTCTTGGGTGCTACCTGTAATTACTTAAGTGTAGTTACAGGACGAGAGCTATGCTCTTGGTGTCCGGTCTTCCCAATACTCTGTCATACCATGCTTTGAAACATCTGCTAGATTTGACCTCCACCACCACCTCACTTCGAACCGTCAACCACTCTGTTTGCAAAAGTGAACATTCCAATGTATTTTTGGCAGCATTGTTTCCTTAGTTTGAACCTGTGTCCTCTTGTTCTTGAGTTGCAGTTTTAAACAATTCTCCTTTGGCAATTTTGTCGATACCTGTTGCTATTTTGTAAGTAGTGATCATATCGCCTCTTTTTCTCAATCTTCTAGCTTTGGTATCTTTAACACCTTAACCTCTTCTCATAGCTCTTGTTTTTCAGTTCTATGAGCCATCTTGTTGCATGTCTTTGCAAATTTTCTGGTTTATTGATGTGCTTTTTGAGACATGAGCACCATACAACCAGTGCATATTCCATTTTTTTTTAATATTTTGCCATCCACGTACTTAAAAAAAAATAAAAATTTGTAAGGTGTAGCATATATTCCCCACACAGTGTCATTTATGAGGTCCTTAGCTGACAGTTTTCTATCCAGGACCACCCCTGGATCTCATTCTTTATCAGAATTCTTTAAAGCTTTTTCACATAGTTTATCCTATTTGTGGCCTATTTTCTCCTATTCCCCATTCCATAATGTGGCATTTATTCACATTAAAGTCTATTTGCCAAGTGTTGTTCCATACACTTAATTTGTCCTGACATTCAGGCTCGTGGGTTTTGCCATTCAAATAGGGTGCTGACTGCACTATATTCCTGGGTCATGCCATGCTTGTGTGGCATTGGGTAGGGTTACTTACCCAAATTTCTTATGTGTAATGAGATTGGTCCTCTGAGTGGCCCCCCCTCCAGAAATCCAGCATCGATTGTAATGAAACGTTCTTTCCGGTATGTCCCGCAGTGACTCCCTGTTCCTGAGCTGCTGGAGCTGCCACCTGGCAGTGAAATGGTGTAACTAACAGTGCTAATGATTTGACTACTGTGTTCCTAGTTGCCAGTTGTGCTTATATTTTCCTTGCCATTGTGTGTATCGGTGCACTACTGGTGGTATTTCCTCTTAGTTTTGATATTTTTGATTGATCTATTACTCCCAATTTCCTATGCTTCTTTAAGTCAACCAGATTTTGTCACTGATGTTTCATTACACTCAACTTCGGGGGGGAGGGGTTTCTCTTTCCTTCGAAGATCTCTTTCAAATCACTCTTCTTCTTGTCTTTGATGACAAGCAATAAGGTGAGTGAGCTACATACGCTGCTTTGTCACCCTGTGCCTATTTTGTTAGGTCTTTAGTGCTCCTTTGTGCACTGTCCAACCCTTTCATTCTCGGCCAACAATTAGACTCGGGTTTGAGGAGGGGTTCTGTAGTGGTTCCGGTAAGGTTCACTTATGCTGCACTACACCATGACTTAAGTTATGTGGCATTTATATAAAACTCAAGCCTTTCCTGGAGCAGTCTTACATCAAAGAATCTGCCAATCAACTCCATAACTACTGTACTGTAATTATTAAGTTGATCCACTAGGTCACTCCCAACTACATGTACCATCAAGTGGCAGCACTGTCACTACATTCTGCCTGAACTGAATATTTAACCATCAAGCACACAGAAGACGAGAGAGAAAGGTCAGGAATTTGAGCTAGCAAGGGTAAAAAAAAGTGCACTGTATATGCATTTAACAATTTATTTCTGACCTGTTCTACTCTGTTCCTCCTGAAGGTAAATGTTAGTGGAAGCCACTGTAGAATTGGCAAGAGGAACAGCCACATTAACACTCCCAGAACCCAACCACATTAGAGGACACAAAGTTTATGCTAATGAAAGAAAGCCCACGGCCACATACTAACAGTTTTAACAGCAAATTTGCAGTACTGGCAGGCATGTGTATGAGTGGGTTTTCAAAACCACTGAGCTCTGATTTTTATTTCAAGACAACAGAGAAACATGCCTTCAGTATGATCATCTGGAGAACATAGGTACAAGAAAAAGCATGTCACTTACTGAGCTGGACCATTCTGTGAAGCAACTGGAAGATACCAGCTATATTATATGGAAACATGATATAAGGATTCAGAGATTTTGAGGTGGAGTGCCAAGAGGCAAACGGGTACCGGCTCAAAAATGCACGTTTTGTATATACTGTGTATATTTTGGACTGGGTTGAGTGTTTACCAGTGTCTCCTTGGCACTGTTATGGCCAGGTAGGGACAATTTTAAAAGTTCCCTTCTGTATCAGTGCAGAATGTCAACCTGCCCTCACTGCTGGATCCTGTCCAAGGGAGCAACTGAGTGTACTATTCATTAAGGTTTTTTCATACATACTCAAAGCCTGAGTTTTAAGAGAACTTCATAATTGTATTCATCATGAGGTGGGCAGAATGTTCTTCTTTTCCTGGTAAGGCTTTCCTCCTCGATGGCTCCCCAAGCTAGTATTTTAGTTAGCTTCAAGACTAGCATATACCCACCATGCCCCTTGTGAGTCATAAACACCTACTAGAGACCAGATGTAGAATCTGATCAACTCATTAGAGACGAAGGGTGTCTAGGGATACTAGATGAAGTGATGCCAAGAGGAAAACTCGCCAAAAATATAGAGCACCTCATAACAAGCAACTGCATGGAGAAACACTGAGAACTGTCAACTGTATATATACACACACATTAGCCAGTTAGCCCTGCTAGTTAGCTCAGTTCAGAGCAGTTCAGAGTACTGTACCAGCCAGTCAGTCACCTCTGTCATGCACCTGTTGTGACTTAATGAACAGCTCTTCATGCTCCTTTGTTCTATATGGCTTCATTTTCAGATAAATTTTGGCCCTATTTTAGCCTCTGTCCCTGGTGTTCTGCAGGGCCTGTGTTTTGCATTACTTCATGTGCATGTGTTTTTAGTTTTCTGCTGAGCTATTTCTACCTTTTTTGAAGATAGGGGTGACATTAGCATAATGTATTTCCAATCTGGGGGAGGTGTTCCTTGGTCCAGAGATATTCTGAAAAGGAGTGTCAGTGGTAGGCATAGTTAATCTGCCAGTTCCTTTATGACTTTGGATTGAGTTCCATCCACATCTGGTGCTTTTGAGTCTTTTAGTTTGTTAGTGCTCTTCCTGATTATGGCGCATGTTTTGGGCATATCCCTTAATTTGTTCTCTTCACCTCCTTCAAACATTTGTGTGGGTAATGGGATGTCATCTGATGTCGTTTCTAGTGTGAACACATGTATTCTTTCAGAATGTTTGCTGCACTTTTATCGTCTTATTACTTGGTTAGTCTCATCTTTCAAGGGGTCCTACCTACCTTTGTTTTGGTTTTACTACTTAGATAGGCATGGAACAACTTTAGATCTTTCTTTGCTTTTGGCAAGTTTTCTTTTAGATAATCTGACTTCCTGGGTGGCTGTATTTAATACCCTTTTATATATCTCATAATCAATGATGTTTATCATGAATTTATACCTTCTCCAGAGGTTCCACTTAGTTATTAAAGCTCTTGTGTCGTCCATCTAGTTCCATTTCCTTTCTTTCACCTTTTTGACACACATTTTTGAACGAGTTCAGTGATGACCTTCTTGAAATTTTCCCCATGATGTTTCCATGCCATGGTCCCCTATTGGCTCCCTCCAGGTGGTGTTTTGCAGTTTTTTTCTCATTCCTAAATAGTGCAGGCGATGAGTCACAATAACGTGGCTAAAGTATGTTGAACAGACCACACACTTGAAGGTGAAGGGACGACGACGTTTCGGTCCGTCCTGGACCATTCTCAAGTCGATCGTCCTTGATCATTCTCAATCGACTTGAGAATGGTCCAGGACAGACTGAAATGTCGTCGTCCCTTCACCTTCTAGTGTGTGGTCTGGTCAACATATCCTAGATAGTCTCCTTGAGGGTAATGTAGAAAGTCATTATCAGGGATCTTTGTGGGTTCCTATCATTGTAACCCATCTTAGATTATCTAATGAGTCCATCTAGTGTGTGTGTGTGTGTGTGTGTGTGTGTGTGTGTGTGTGTGTGTGTGTGTGTGTGTGTGTGTGTATATATATATATATCTATCTATCTATCTATCTAATGAGTATAGGTTTGCTAATGTTTTGTATGCTGTTACTAGTTTTGGGGTGTTTTACCTTTCTGCTGGTTTTTCCTCTTGGCTTTAGTTAATCTAGTATTCCCAGATGCCCTTTGTCACTTTGGACCATATTGTGCTTCTGGTCTGTGGTAGGTGCTTAAGATTTATACATGCCTGGTTGGGTACACTAGCCTCGGGGCTAACCAGGTGGCTAGCTCGGGGAGCTATGCTGGATTTGTTTCAGATTGCATAATTCAGTATTGTTTTAGTATTGAGATATGCCTGGCATTGCAGCCTAAGAATACACTCCTCAATCAGATACAATACAAAATAGCTATTACAGGTATTTAGTACAATATTTTCCCATTGAGGTTCAGTTTACATTGTTGGAAGGGATATACTATTGTCTTTAATTATATATATTATATTGTTAATGTTGTTGTAACTCTTGTTGTAACAGAGCTGAACCTGGCGTATCAGAAGAACGTGACCCATTCTTACCAGGCCGAGGGTCAAGAGGAGGAACACTGACTTCTCTTGGGGCACCTGGTTACTCGAGACCCCGTCACTCGCACACACCACCTCAGACGCCACCATTTCCTGGGACTTTGTAAGTTTCTTACTTTTGTTAAGTGATTTTATAAATGAATAGCCCTTAATAGATTATGCAACAAAATTTGGCAGTAAAGTATTAAAAGTTTTTGTTAACTATAGAACAAGGAACAGATATTGATTCTATAAAGTTACACAATTTATTTGTGATAAATATTTTTGTAAATATCTACACACCAATTATTTCTTATAGTAGTATGGAATGAGAAGAAAGTTACTTTTCCTTGTGTATTATATATTATGTTTGTGTAAAGGCAGGAGTTTATGTGTGTCTTTTGTCTTCCACCGGTTATGGTGGATAGCTGATGCTGTATTATGTTTGATATAAATTATGGGCTTTAGCTTTAATATTTATTATCGTTGTGTTGAAATATTGGGATTATATCCCCCTATTTTTTTTTAAGAAATACTGTATACAGTACAGTATTTAGTTTAGAATAGTTATGTAACACATAGGTTCAATGAAGTGGGCTTAAGATTTCATTAATAATACTGCCTAATGTTAAAGAGGAATGAGAGATTACTAGCTGCTCTTGTATATCACCAGTTATTGCTTCTCTCATAAAGTGCTAAGATCTTAACAGCTGAAGCCCCAGTGGTTTTCTTTGTCTTGAAGATGTTGATTGAATGGTAAGATGTATACTCTAAAATGTGTGAATATTTCTGCATTTAACCACTGTACTGCAAACACCGTGATATCATGGTTAAAGGATGTGCGCCAACCAGCATATCACGCTTGTTAGTATATCGCTTGATTCAAAACTCCCGTGGGTACAGGGCTTACATCCTGTTCTTCGGGATTCCAATAAACAGACGCCATCTTGAAGGAATGTCGTCGACATCCCTCCTGGCTGTGAGAGCCTCAGTACTACCAGAGCAACCAAGGCTGGCGCATACAGCTGGAGCTCACAGCACAGCCGTGTAGGTCGGGGCCACACCACCACTTAATAATGAATAAAAAGTAACTCCAATTATTTTGCAATGAATGTCATACATGATCCTGACTGTGATAAAACTATGTACAACGTTCAAATATCAGTGAACACAATGCTAGTTATGATATTCACAATATAGTGACAGGAATGTGATAATAATAGCAGTTCTGTGACTAGTTTTAGTTATGTGTGTGTGTGTGTGTAGTATATTGAAAGCATTTTCTAGCCTCTGGTGACATCTGTTGGTGTCGTTTTCTCATATTGTGTGGTGCCACCGTGTTTGGATTTCATCAACGCACCCACCAAAACTTTTTATTGGTTTGTAGTATGCAAAAAATTTTGATTTCTATACATGAAAAGTGTATATAGTGTAATAACGGCAAAAACTGTTTGTCTTATTGTTCAAAGAATATAATACTTAAAGTTGTATTAGTACATGACATGAATACTGTATATCTGTGAGTGCCAATAATCTACACATTCTGTGATACAAATAATATTATTGACACCCCCCAATGCATCATTACACTTGGAAAAAATCATGGTAAAAACATTGCAATATGAAGAAGAAAATATTTTCAATGCATACTGTTACAACTATACATACGCAGTCCAGGACTTAGCTGAACTCTGGTAACCAGTTATAAAATTATTACATTCACTAGAAAGGCTTAATAGTTTGTCATGATGCAGAAAATTGTAGATAATTATATATATAATGTGTGCATCGAGTGCAATACTGTATAAGCAAAATCATTAAGTTACTGTATATTGCTCTAAAAATATAATGTTTGATTAAGATGTGCGTACCATATTTTTTAGCATAGTGATGTTCCACACTTTTGTCTACATAAATTTCTCAAATTGCACACAATTGAATAATAATACTGCAAAAGACCAAACAAAAAATCATTCAAGACATTGAAATACTGTACAGTAATTATGTATAATTATATTTGCAGAAACTCCCGTAGCCACGGAGCTTCTTTGGCTACCTTTACCAAGCAAGCAATACTCATAAATTGCTCAACTTCCCTGCTCTATCATGGCCAAAGTATATCACCTAAAAGTATTGTTTAGTTCTCCTATGACCAGGAATCGAATTTTAGCAATATTAGAAAAAATGGGAATTTATTTTATGCGCACAGGGGACTTGTCATATTAAGCTAACATGCAGTACAGTGGTTAATGACAGTGCTTAAATGTAACTTTCATTAGTCATGAGCAACAGGATAGCTGCCCTAATTGATTTTTGGAGACAAAGGCACTTATGATACTTAACTTTGAGCTGGAAAGAATTTTTTGTGGATGTAATCATAAGCGAATGTCATAGACTTGGACGTACAGTTTGCCTGGTAAATTGGTGGGCACCTTTTCATGCCTCAGGCTATGTATGGTCTCGCACCAGGATGTATATAATCTTGTTAAGTAGGATATCTACGTAAAATGTGCATAATGCCCTACTCAGAGATGAAATTTATCATAAATATTACATTATTGGCAATATAGATCTCGGAACAGTTAGTAATTGTTCATAGATGAGCTGATGTTAAGTGCATTAAGTAGGGATTATTTATTCTCATTAATGTTTTTCACTCTTTCCAGTGGTCATGTTCACATTGCAATGCTACATAAGTCAAGCATACTTCCATTTAAATTTATTTTCATTATAAGTCTTGCATCCCTAGTCTATCCTCCTGTTTAGATAATACTCAGAGTAACGATGTGGACCATCGTACATATATTGACATAATGGACAGTTAAATAGAAGAATTTGGATAAACCAGAAAAGATTTTGCATTTGTTGTTAATAAAACCTAACCATCCTAAGCCTAATACATGTCTGAGGCCTAATAAAGTACAGTACGCATATGTGCTGCTGTATACTAGACCTAGGAATATTTTACGTATATTTTTTAGCTTTATTTTTTATGGACTATAAATTAAAAAGTATCTAATTGTCTATTGCATCATTGTATGTATGATGGTGCAGATAGTTACACAAAGTACTATCTAATCAGGAGGATGGGTTGTACGTTCCAGAATTATGACTTCGTCTTTTAAATATTTCCGTGCCTTTTTGTTTTGTTTGTACAGTATGTGCTTGGTGAGACAGCCTTCATCTTATATTCTTTCCTCCTCAGCACTAACAAGTGGCAATAGTTGATTTGATTTGATGACCAAGTCAGTCTGAAGAATTCGTTCATAAATACTTTTAAGTTTATTCAGTCTTTAACACGTCAAATTGTGGAATATTTTTTTTAAATATTTGGAAACAAATTTCATGTGACCTCTCCTAAGGCCCCAGAGGAAATATAGTATGCAGTATGCTTATACTGTATGAAATACTGTATAATGAAAGAAATATAATCTATATACAGTATTAGATTAATTGCTAATTGCGTTTTTGAGAATAGAGTATTAGCAAGAGCTCAGTACAGTAGTCTTTTAAGAGATGGTTTCAGAAATATTTGTCTTGAGTAGCTCGTGCAAATTAGTGTAACATTCAAAATTAGATTTTTTGTTTTTTGTTTTTCTACATCTTTTATATTACAGTACAAGAAAAGGGTTTTATTATTTTATTACCTCTCAGCTTTGCCTCCTTTCCAACAAATATTTTTTCTTAGATTTTGGAGGTTTAATAGGTTCCTGTCACTGCTATCTAATTACTGGGCTGTCAAGCATAAATACTTTTGTAAACTTATCTATTTCTATAATAGAAAATGAACACCAGATATTAAGTATGATGTGTGTTGCACATTATCAACTAACATGTTTCTTATTAAGTGTAAGAGTTTTGTGAAGTCAGCTGAAAGATATTATTCATCATCCCATTTTCCCCTTTCTCAATTGCTCTCGGCAAACATTGGTGGATTCCCCCGAGTAAGTCTCCACTTCTATGATGCAACATGCAAGACACACTCATATGTATTTAACAATATGCTTCGTGGAATGTACATGGCAACTCCCATTATGTTTTGTTTTTTGTGTTAATTTTGTTAGAATCTCTTAAGTCTTATCACTTCTTGAAAACGCTTTGAGTGCTCCATGCATGATTTGTACCTCGGCGTGATTTGTCCAAGGCACTGCAAATTCAGTTTTGGCAGTTCATTCAGTCTTTGATACGTATATTCCTATAAATTATGTTTAATGCTGTGGTTTTAATAGATATTATTTTAACACCTCTCATACAAGACTGGTAATATTTTTTTGAATAATAATACTGTACTTGTGTTTTTGTTTTGAGTAAGTTGAACTTATTTTTACTGCACGCAGTTTTCTCGAACTGTGTGTGTTGCTTCTCATTAGACAATAAATGGGGAAGAGAGGGAGGGGGGCAGGGAGGCTGGTTTGAATGATTCTTTTACTTTCACTAAATTCAGCATACACTTAAAAAAAAATTCTTGAAATTTTTTAAAATTACATTTCTTTAATTAAAGAAGGTTAAAAAAATTTAAAAATAATAATATATTCATACACTCAGTAGTTATTTTAGTGGTATGATAATATTTTACGCAGAAGATTTGTTTGAATTTACAATTCATTTGTAAATTACTGAATAACAGTGACTTTTTGTACTATACACAGATTTGAGACATCGTGTTAAAAGGAGCAAACCCAGCTTCATAAATCATGAAAAATTTGCTCAAGGCTGCTCAGGCTAGAGATGGCATGATGTAATTAACTGTGAAATAATGCAACTAGAATACTTTGTTGCTGAAATCACAGTGATGGAAAGTGTGATGCACAGTGTGTTGAGAAAAGCAAGCCTTAAATGCTTTAGAGAGAAACAGTGTACTTAAAGTTGATCACTCTTTTTCATATTTATAAATCATAATTTAGGTAATCATTTTGACCTGGTAGCACTGGTATGTAGTTATGAACCACATCAATGTTTTTTTCTGAATCTCTGAAATTTATCACATTTGATTAGGGATGGTTGTGTACAATTCAGTTTGCCTCTGACATGGGCTAAACACCTTTGTGGCCATTGTTGGGAGGCTACAAGGTTGGGTGCACGAGAAGTCGTAATATTTCTGGTCACTGTTTTTGTTTACTTTCTTTTAGTAAATGTGATACTCTAAAATATTTGCTCTACTTCAACTCCATATTTTCTTCACTATTAAAAAATAGTTATATGTTCAATTATAGCCTTTATAGTTTTTTAAAGAACATGAATGTCTTAAAGAGAAGTGATTAAGTTTGCCAAGAGATATAGTTAATTATGATGTATATTTTACATATTCTTAATTACAAAATGAAAACGATTAATTAACATATCAGGAGTTTCATCAGTCGGGTGGGGGGAATGCAATAAAATATGCTGTAAGACTGGTATTAATGGGAACTAAACAACTTAGATTTTTGTTAGTTATTCTACTGGTATGCTTCCTAAGATTAGACCACTGAATGTTCCATTGAGCAGGTTCATAATCGTCGAAGCAAGGCGATATTCTAAACAGGATCAGTGGGTATCGTTTCAAAATGTCTCCTTGCTGGGTCATACTGATGTTAAGGGGGCACTGGGGAAGAACTCAGTCCAGCCTAGAGTGACCATAGGAAGTACACCAATAACCACTCTAGCTTTTCAGAGCCCTACTTGGTATCACAGTCATTGCCAAAAAGCACTCTGATCCACCTGATAGCTTTTCAATTGGCTGCTTTCTCCAACCACTATCAAATGATGGTACCCAAGCCAACAGAACGTCCTTGGCCTCAAATGCCATCCTATTCCTCCTGACTTTTTTTACTGAGGACTTGGGTGGTTTTAAATTTAGTCAATTGTTTATCATCATCCTTAGAAATGTTGATCTCATGAGCAGTGGCCTTATGATGTATATTTTTGCTGTAGTACATGTAAACTGGAATGCTTCTTGTATGTGTAAAAAATTTAGGTCTCATGTCCCAGTCAGATGAGAAGGTCCCTCAATTTGCCTTGATGATCTTTTCTACATATATTTTAAAACTCAACACAGTTTTGGCAGTTACAGCTTTGGCGGGTAGGCAGTTCCATGGGTTAATAACCCTGAGGGTGAAAAAGCATCTCCTGTTCTCAGTCCTACATTGTGGCCTGTTGAGCTTGCCACAATGCCATCTTGCCAGAATCGGAGGTAGGCATCCTTCATGTGACATTGCAATATGTTAAGACATTTCTCAGAAGGTCTCTCTGCATCAGAATTAAATCTCAAGCTTTGTGTGTATCCATCTTCCTTCCATGATTAAAATGGTCACATGGTATTGGGACTTTAATAAATAATGTTTCTACCAGTCGGGATGTTTTTTCGTATGCTTTCAAGGCTGTTGAGTTTAGTTGGCTAATACAGTAAAGGTTTTGCCTCCTTTAGTCAGTACAGCCCAGTTCCACTGTAGTTCTACAGATGATCTGTCACCACCTTTGTGAGAAGCAGGCGACAATATTGTTCTTTCAACATTTTTCAGCATCATCTTGTTAGCAGTATGTGAGGTCACCAGGAAGGTACCTTTATCATATATTGTTCTCTGCCAGTTCTTTTGTATGTCAATCCTTCTTTGTGATCTTTCTTTCTTTACTCTTTTTTGGAGACAATTATGCTTCAGCATAATTACTTTTAATCATTCTGCCCATATGGAGCCTCCTCAGCTGTTTCAACTCTTTGGAGCTCACTTGGTCTCCCAATATAGTCATAGGTTTCTTTTGTCTTTAGAGGTTGCAGGATTCACCTTCATTTGTAAACTTCATCCTTACATATTTGTGAGTCCAACCATTTGGACTGGATGGTAGAGCGACGGTCTCACTTCATGCAGGTCAGCATTCAATCCCCGGCCGTCCAAGTGGTTGGGCACCATTCCTGCCCCCCATCCCATCCCATCCCATCCCAAAACCTTATCCTGACCCCTTCCCAGTGCTATATAGTCGTAATGGCTTGGTGCTTTCCCCTGATAATTCCTTTCTTCCTTACAAATTTGTGCCTGCTTACCCTTGCTATGGGCAACCGAGTGAGCGAACTTCGTGCTCTAGTTGGAATTCCTGGTTTTAACATATTTTAGCTTGGAGATCTAGTCATTCATCTACAACCTAACCCTAATTTCCTAGCAAAAAATTTAATTCCTTTATTTTGCCACAGCCATATCATCTTTTGGGTTTGGTTTGTCTGGTGTAGAGTTCATTATATGTTTTGTCTGGTACATTAGTTGTGTTACATCTTTATCTCCAGGGCCCCTAGTCTCTCACGGGCTACAACTTCCTTAATCCTTGCAGCATACTGCCTTGTACTAAGGGCCATGCATTTCGCATACTTCACTGAGTAAATTCAAGTCGGTCCCTGGTGTACCCTGGGATGCGTGGTATTCAACAGTATAACATACTCAGTTTTTCTTATTTATGTCATTTTATGACATTCTTGCAGTCCAGTCACACCTTCGCCAATAGATACCTGCAACTGGAGAGTTCTCTTCCATGTGACTTTTACCTCTGCTGCTGGGAGGGTCTAAGGAAAGTCTGCAATGGCTCTTCAGGATCATCACCATCTTGCCTTGAACTCCAAGTCTCCATTCTTCAGAAAAGATTAATATTTTTTCCCCTTTTTTAGTATCTCGTTGCATCTACATACTCTTGTCTTGGGGAACATCCAAGTAGAGTAGCTCAGAAATCAGGCTTCACATGAATAAGAAAACCTTTTTTCTGAGTGTGATACTCAAGTTTTCCCCTTTCCTTGTGTGATTCCTTGAATCTCCTGTGCATACTTTCTTTTTTTTAGTTTGAATGTGATAGAACTGGTGTAGGGGTAAGTGGTGCAATATTTTTGGCAGCTGGAGACTAACGGCATTGCTCTGTGAGATGCCAGGTAGGGTTCAGTAAGGCATACCATGTTTATGGGAGCACTTTCTGAGGTCATTCCAAGCCAAATTGGACTCTTCTCCAGTGCCTCCCTAGCACCTGTATTGACTTGCCAGGGATATTGTGACAAGATCCCTACTATGAGAGCAGAATTTCACCCTACCCTGACTATCATGAATCTGTCCAGTTGACTTTCATTCAGCTTGCCATAGGGACCATCAGTGTCATGTTCAGAGAGCAGCTGTTCATAGCCAATCAAGCCTGATTTTTATGCTAAAGTTACATTTTCTTTATTCAGCACTCTATAGATGCCATTAACACCGTATTTATATCATAACATATTCATTACTGTTTCAGAAATGGTCGACTGTACCACAGCGATGGAATGGGTAGCATGGGAGGAGGAAGTGGGTCAGCCCCAACAACAGTAAGTACAATGGGCCGCAATGACAACCACCACAACCATCACCACCACACTCACAGTCATAGTCACTCTCTGGGGCCCAACCATGGCCAGTATGCCACTCTGTCCAAGCAGTGCAAGACTCTCGAATCATCTGACTTCTACTAAAGGATATTGGCTCACTAACTAACTGCATGGTTCTCTTCATGGTGTTGCTGGATTCTTAATTGTGCCAGTATTAAAACTGTAGACAAGTTTCAAAGTCTTCATGAAATTCACGGAATCTTGTGGGGAAGCATGTGGAGTACATTAGTGTTCACCAGAATTTTAAGGAGATATATTTTTTCTATCCTTTAAGATAGAATTCTTGTGGTCATAATATACAGTAATATGCCAAAGGATATGAAACGCTTGTATCTAGTAGGGGAAGAGTGTCTTCAGTCTTTCTGTATGTATTTAAGAACAAACAAGTGTATTGTAAGAAGTCTTGTAGATAAAGATGCTGGGAGAAACTACTATTTCATTTTGTTTCAATGTGATGCAGTTGGCCATTTTTTAATTTGTTTGGATGTTAACTAACTGCACTTTATCTACGAGTGGCTTGGTTAAGTTATTGAATGTAGAATAATAGTTGCAGTATGTGTGCATGCTTCCTTTGCAGGGTTTGAATCTTGAATACTTGCATTTTATTCCTATTAGTGTTCAAGATCTTCTTTTTTTTAATCGGTGGAATATGCTGTTTAAATTGTGTTTTTCTGAGAATATATATGGCTTAGTATGCTGTAAGAAATTATGAAATTTTTTGAAGTTGTAAAAAAATAGCCTTGAATGTTATTTGGTAATTACCAGTTATTATTGATGCATAAGAAATCGTCAAGATTTTTGGACTAGCTGAAGTTCATCGGCTACACATGCTACAGACTGTTTTTCAGTATTCGGGACCAATAGTTGAGTACTTGGTCTTGATAGTGCCATTTTGTAAATACTGTATAGCAGAATATTTATCTGGGGGTTAATTTGGATTCTCAAAGGTACTTTGTTTTTTATGAGAATTTATTTATAATTCATTTGGTGCTGTCTCCAGACTTTCCTGTTATCACAAAAGATGTCTTTATTTTTTGTATGCAGCTAGTTAAAAGGTGATTTCATAAATTCGTAAATAACTTAAATTTCAGTGTGGTTATTTTCTTTAGCGGGGCATTTTTTGTTAGCTAAACTATCTCCTTATATGAATATTAGAGGCAAACTTATCTTTATAAATGCTACAAATTGTTATTACTTGGTAAGTTCTTGATAGGTGTGTGAGTTATGATTTAATGAACATGAATTTTCTTCTGAACAAATTTGAGGGTTGAAAGTTAGGTAGAGTAGAAGGCTGTAAAGATGAATAGCTGGTTTACTGCCAGAGCAAGACGTGTGTGAAATGGTAATGCCAGTTGTCGCATATATGGCTTGTCTCTCACATGTTTAAGCAAATGAAATATTTTCACCGCAAAGCTGTAATCTTAAGAATCTAGAAGCACTGTACTTTTTACATTATTCAATATTTTGTGAAATATTTTGATTTTTAAATTTTGAAATATTTTGAAACAATTTGATTTCAGAATGCAATACAAGGGAGTGGAACATGCTGTGTTAATTACAGGTGCCAAGTTTCTTAATTTTACTTCATAGGGGATAACAAAAATCTTACTCCACTAATTAATATTTAAGGGGATATATATATACAGTATATATATATAATTTTGAATTTTCTAAGGTCATATCATCACACTGAATGATGAAAAATAAAAAACATTGGCAGTCAATTTTGTTCATAAAATAACCAATACGATAAATATAAACATTTGGTTGGTATTTGTTCTTTAAATTGAGAAACAAACTTAGTTTGTCATTTTTTTAGATAAGTAAAGACAAAAGAATTATCCTAATTTATTTTTAATAAATTTTGTCAGGGGACAGGCAGCCTGTATACATATACATGTTAGGCTTATATCAAGGTCCCCACCCCTCCTCCCCTTAGGTTGAACTACTGACACTCCCCAGGATGGAACCCCTACAGCAAGCTAAATAACTCCTGGGTGCCTATTTACTGCTAGGTGAACAGAGCATTAGGTGATAGGAATTGTGCCCGACCATTTGTCTCATCTGGGGTTCAAATCTAGACTTCCCAATTGTGCACCGAGAACAAACCCGACTATACTACAGGGACACACATCGTATATACCACATATACAGACACATCACTATGTATAAAATAGTGGTAATAGACAAAATTGATTAGAATTCTTAAAACCTGGAACTTCAAGAGTAAAAGGTCATAGATTTAAGCTACGGAAACAAAGATGCCGAAAGAACACTATAAAGTTCACTTTTGCCAAGTGGTAGATGGTTAGAAGAAGTTTGAGTGAGAAAGAGGGAGAAGGCCAAAACTGTCAGTAGTTTCAAAGTGTTATGGGATGACGGGACACCACGAACTAAGTGTCTCGTCGTGTAACTATCTTGAGGTGATTTTGGGGCTTAGTGTTCCAGCAGCCCGGTCCTCAGCCAGGCATCCTTTCTGTTACACACCCAGGAAGCAGCCCGTAGCAGCTGTCTAACTCCCTGGTACCTATTTACTGCTAGGTAACAGGGGCATCAGGGTGAAAGAAACTACCCATTTGCTTCCGCCTCCACCGGGGATTGAACCCGGAACCTCAGGACTACGAATCAGCAGCACTGTCCACTCGGCTGTCAGGCCCTCCATCAAGCAACTAAACTTAGGTAATTACATACATACAGTATATAAATAAATCTAATTTTTACTTGTCTAAGTAAATGACAAACTAAGTTTACTTTTAAATTTTAAGAACAAACTTCAAACATCAAGCAAATATCACTTTCATTTTTTGATATTATGTTTTAAAATGTTTTTAGTAAATGTTTATTACTGTATTTGCATTTAGTTTTATATACAGTATACACCTTTATAATTTTTTGTTAATATGACAAATAGATACATTTTCTATCAACTTTTCATGAAGGTATCGAGTATGATTTTGTCTCTAATGGTCCTGGTGCATTTGTAATGCGTCGTTTTTGCATTACTTACCATATTGATCTTGGTTACTCAGGATTTGATGTTCTAGATTTAAATCTATCTTTGTCTTCAAACATTTTTAATTTTATTTTTAAATGTTACACATTTCTTTTGCCCAGTGTTTTATAATGTCATGCTAGCATTTTTTGGTGGCAAAATTGTGTCATGAAAGAAAGAAAGAGAGCTTTAGGGCAGGAAAAACAGGGCTGCCCAAATAAGGGACTATACAGTGCAACTTCAATTTGGTGAATTATATGGGATCGACCCTGATTCATTGGGAGCGAGGGATTCATTGCAACTGAAAATGGTTTAGGATGCATTTGTGATGCCATTTGATTTTATAAGCCTAAAATGCATTGCTATGCCTGTTATTTTTTCTCCCCTAATGTTTCAGTCTTCTACGAAAAATTAGAAAAACATGATTGCAGGCATAATAAGAGAGATCATTCATAACCTAATATTTCCCAAGCTCCATGGGCTAATTTCACTGAACAAATTTTTTATTTTAATTGGTCATATAATGGACAAGTACCAGCAGAATTTGTCCAAAGAGATTTTAACACGTCTAGCAATTTTCAACGCCACAGCTTCGAACCTCATTTTCAAAGGCAGCCGGGGCTCAATGAAAACTAAATAGGAGAAATTGGTTTTAAATGTGCTTAATCCAAGCGTCTAACCCTCTTTTTAATATTGCATCCATCTTTGAAAATTATTAAAGATACGATTGGAGCCATATTTTCATTCATAGCCTAATATATCCCATGCTCTGTGGGCATCATATTTTTTTTTTTGAGATATATACAAGAGTTGTTACATTCTTGTACAGCCACTAGTACGCGTAGCGTTTCGGGCAAGTCCTTAATCCTATGGTCCCTGGAATACGATCCCCTGCCGCGAAGAATCGTTTTTTCATCCAAGTACACATTTTACTGTTGCGTTAAACAGAGGCTACAGTTAAGGAATTGCGCCCAGTAAATCCTCCCCGGCCAGGATACGAACCCATGACATAGCGCTCGCGGAACGCCAGGCGAGTGTCTTACCACTACACCACGGAGACTGCATATGACAACCCATCCTCCTGTTTAGGTATTACTTTTTGTAACTATGTGCACCATAGTACAAATATTGATGTACTAAGCAATTAGACAGTAGAATTTTGTACTATTCACTTTGTAGAGTCCAAAAAAATGAAGCTAAAAAACAAATATACCTCGGCCTAGTATAGCGCACACATGTTCCATATTAGGCCTCGGATAGTGTGTGTTTGGCTTAGATAGGTTAGTTTAGTTTGTCTTTGCAACATAAGTAGAAAATGTTTTTCTGGTTTGTCCAAATTCAATAATACCAGTTTGTTTGTAATTGCATTGTACATTGGTATATGTACTATGGTCTTCATCCTTCCTATAAGTACTATCAAAACAGGAGGATGGGCTGCATATGATAGATAACCTTTCTCCTAGATCTCTGAACTCTGGGTCTGCTTCCTAAGCAAATCTGCACATTCTCTACTACTGTACGTTAAATCTTCACTTATTTGGCAAAGCTGGTGGGTAAATCTGCCCTGGAAAGTGTGCACAGCAACTAGAGATTCACCGAAACAAGGTTCGCCAAATTGAGGTTATGCTGTACAGTACTGTGTGATTACCCGAGTGAAGTTACAGGATATGAACTAGGTGTCATATGATGCTTTAAAATTGCTTATAGTTTTTACATCCATCACTTTCTCACTTAAATTGTTCCACCTACAACACTGTTTGGGGGAAAAAAAAAGGAACTTTCTGATGTCTTTCAACACTGTTATTTCTTTAGTTTAAACTATGGCCTATTCTTGAAGTTGCAGGTCTAAAAAAAAAAAAACATAACACACAAAAAAGTGTACTGGAAAGATGGGACACCATGAGCGTAGCTCTCATCCTGTAACTACACTTAGGTAAGTATACACACACCTTTATTTTTATATAATATTTCCTCCTCAGTTTCCCCCCCTCTTGCTCTTTCAACCTTATCCTTCTCCACCCCGTTCCTCCACTTATGCACCATAAGCTGTGCCATTTGACATGTGTATGAGCTATATAACTTTAGGAGTTGGCAGTGTGTCAAGAAAGTCATAGAAAAGATCATATGATTATTTTGGGTAGAATGCTATTCCTTCCTTCTGTAGTGTGTGTTTGAAAGTTTTCTATTTGACGTTTGTTATCTGAGAAAAGCCGAAGTACATGTACTGTACTTAGCATTGTCTTAAATTTAAAGTTATATTTATTAGCACACTCATAGATTATTTGAATTTATTTCAAGTGTATACTAATACAGTAGTGTATATTGATGTCCAAGAAATAGGTAATCTGATTTTTTTTGTTGTTGTTGTAAGAGAACATTATTATGAACAACTTGAGCTGTAACTGTTCATACAGCATCTGAATGTATCCCATATCATCACAGCTTTGTCTCTAAAAGTTTGTCATGCATGATTGTCTTGAGATGTTCTGTATAAGTTTTTGCCACATGTAAATATTTATAATTACACTTCATTTTCTCTAGCTTGGAGAGTTTCTTGTAAAGGGGTTTCTTTTTTTTTCTTCTTCTCCTTGAACAGGATGGAAATTTGTAAAATAAATACATTAGTTGGCAGTTATACTATATATGTAGTATTGTTAATTAATTTTTACATACACAAAAAGCTTTTAAAATATGAACACAACATTCCAAATAATAACTACTGGAATCTTTCTCTATGAACACACACTTTCCTCTACTAGCTAATCTAGTCATTTAATTGTCAGTGTTATCTATATTCAACTGTCCAGATAATTGCTAGGTGTGGAAAGTTGCTGCTGAGCAAATTTAGTTTATATTTTTATCCAAGACATGTAACAAAAAGTCTACAGATGTAATGACTAGGTTCTATAAGAATAATGTTCCCTTTTTATATAATTTACGTGGCTACGTGGTTCATGTAATTTAAAGGGTTAGTATTTCCATGTAGCTAAAAGCCATGTAGGGTAAGAAACCAGTATTCTTTAATGACAACAATGTTAAGTAGTTCTTAATGTATATATATTTCCACAAGAACTTATTTTCCAGTATAATCAGTGATCGACATGGAGGAGTGTCCCTGAAGCTTACAAATGACAAAATGAGTGTGGGAAAACTTCAACAAGTTTACTTGTGGCCAGAGACACAAGATACTGCTAGATAATTGAAAGATAAGTGTTCATTATATCACATTTTGTAGATCAGTGTAGTGGCACTTTGTAGGTTGTACAGTCAAAATTGAGCGGTTGTAAATATAAAAATGTAATTGATGAGATTTTACTTTAAGCTCATTTGTACGTTACTGTGAAAAATTTAACAAGTGCAGGATAGCATGTGCTTTTCTTTGGTAGAAAAGCACAAAAATGATAGAATTGTGTCCATGCTCAAAGTGCTTAAGAGGCAGTATTACATAACTTTAGGATGCAGTGAAGATTACCAAAGAAATATCAGTGACAGTGATCTTTAACAGAGTGTAGCTGAAAAACATTTTAGCAAATCAGCTAGATCTATAAGTTTGAGCAAAAAGTGGAAACTCTGGGTAAAAACGGTCCAAGACATTTTTGTGTAATTTTAGAGTGAAGGTGAATGACTGTTGCTGTGTTAGGGTTTTTTTCTATAATGCTATTGACTAACGCTGGTAAATATGGCTAGCTGGGAGCACTGACTAGACCTGAAATAACGATGTCTTGTCATTGCTGTACGTAGTGTCAATTCCAAGCCTCAATTCAGTTTATTTTCTAGAAGAATCATTTATTGTACTATCCTCCACATAAAGTATTTTATATTATGAAATGCCGGTATCAAGAGGTGGTGTTAAAAACAAAATAGATGGAGGATGATCTACAGCTGTGTTGTGTACATGTATCAGTAGTAAATGTTATAGTTGAGTATATGTATGTATATATGTGTGTATATATATATATATATATATATATATATATATATATATATATATATATATATATATATATATATATATATATATATATATATATATATATTATATATATATATTATATATATATATATATATATATATATATATATATATATATATATATATATATATATATATATATATATAATATATATATATAATATATATAATATATATAATAATATATATATAATATTTAATGTAACAGGTCACAAAAAAATTTGACCTAAAAATGTATGAAGAATCACATAAACGGAGAGGAATATTAACACTGTCGCCCAATTACGAGTGTCTTCAAAGACTAAGATAGATAAACAGATGGATTGTTACCACTTGGGCACAGGGACTGTGAGATCAGAAATAGTTAAGTAAGTCAGCAGAGATCAATCTATTTCAATAAATAAATCATAATAAACTAAGAAGAATTAGGAACCAAAGGATCCCAACTCTCGGTATATTATGGCGAAGAGAGCATTTGAATACTGTATTGTCCAGTCTGAACAGAGTTCTTATGCTGTGGCACACATACTGTAAAGTTAAAGGTTCTCGTATCTGACCAATATAAACATAATCACACAAAGTTGAACTAAAAGTGTGGCACAGTGTAAGTACAGTGGCACCTTGGTTTACAAATTTAATCCGTTCCAAGAGACAGTTCGTACATTGAAAAATCGTAAACCGAAATCAATTTTTCCATAAGATATAACGTAAATTGAATTAATCTGTTCCACACACCCAAAATTATTAACTTAAAAATACATTTTACGCAGAATACTACTCATATTTTTTACTACAGTATACCTTACCTTTATTGAGGACCCTTGTTGGCAAATTTCTGCCCAAAACGCTTTGTGTAATAGTGGCTTTAGGCATTGTATGTACTAGCTCTATCTATAAATCGATCAATTTATGTAAAATCTCTTGTATGTATGTACCTTACCTGAATAAACACTTTATTTTATTATTTTAAATGTAAGACAGTGAGGAGGGGGAAGGGGGGGGGGAGGAGAAGAGGTGTTAGAGTTTGGATGGACGTTCCCTTCCATTATAGCATCAGGCAGTGATGACATTTCTGGGGTACTCTTATCTCCTACGTTTTGCAGGCATACCACTTAGACCTGGTTGTGGCTCACTGCTTGCTTGTCTTACTAAGAATCTGTCTATAGACACTTGTTTTTCCCTATGTTTGAAGACTTCTCTGTAGTGAGACATCACATTATCATTACAAAGGTTAATGCAATGGCCAGCTACAGCTTTATCTGGGTGAGTTTTCAGCATATTGTTGAAATAGATTTGTTGTACTGCCGAGCTAGATCAACAATCTCCATACCATCTTCATATTTACAAATGATCTCTTGTTCTTCCTCTATCGTCATCCTCACAACTATTTTATTAGGTTGAACTTTACCACTGACTTTCTTGAGACTCATGGCATGATATATAATAAGATTTTTTATGTTCAGAAACCAATAATTCTAGGGAGCCGGTCGGCCGAGCGGACAGCACGCTGGACTTGTGATCCTGTGGTCCCGGGTTCGATCCCGGGCGCCGGCGAGAAACAATGGGCAGAGTTTCTTTCACCCTATGCCCCTGTTACCTAGCAGTTAAATAGGTACCTGGGTGTTAGTCAGCTGTCACAGGCTGCTAACTGGGGGTGGAGGCCTGGTCGAGGACCGGGCCGCGGGGACACTAAAGCCCCGAAGTCATCTCAAGATAACCTCAAGATCTCAAGAATAAAAGTAGAAAAACAATGAAATCCTTCACAAAGAATTCAAGTGCGGTCGTCGCTAGGCGGGATACACTTGTAAACTGAGCGTGCCTCACCCTACACCTAGCAGAACAACTACTCGACCCATACATGTATCAACAAACACCCGTATTCCGAGACAAACTTTGTACACCGAGTGAAATTTTAGGACATTGACTTCGTATACCGAAAAATTCGGAATCTGGAGCATTCATAAACTAAGGTTCCACTGCACTCTGTTCATACTGGACAAGAATCAAATGCTCTCTTCGTTTATCTTGGTTTATGCATCCATTTGATTGACTGGTCCAGTGCCAAATGCTTGGTCTATAAAAATTGTCTTATAGATAGAAATATAATGCAATTGCTCCTTGTGAAATATATCATCTTGAATATTAGTCTTAGTTTGTATGAGATTCACTTTTGGGATGTAAAAATTGCCTCAAAGCTTAATTGTTCTAGGTTCAATTTAGTCTACCCTGTAATCTGGGTTGGTTTTCTCTACTATTTATTTAGTTTACATTTCTATTTGCCTGTTAATTGTTTTAATTAAGCTGTGCTGTTTTCTTTAATTAGCATGTTGGTCTTGTTTTCATTTCTATTTTATTATTAATTGTTTATTTTAATTCATTTCTACAATACTTGACATGGTTCTAATTGTCATTGTGCATTTTTTAATATTGTAATTTAATTATAGATGCTTTTTTTTATGCAGACCTACTTAACCATTTTTAGTCCCATGGTACCTGAGGTACCATCCCTTTCTTTGTCTCGGTCTCTGAAGAAGCTCATAATTAGGCTAAAGCCCTCTCCTTTTGTATGTGGTTGATCAGATTTTATATATACATAATGTATATATATGTATACTGTATACTATTTCATTCACTAGGACCATAGGCGCCTCAAACTGGGAACCACAAATTTCTAGCCCGTAGTTCTACCACACAATGGACAGCTCAAAATAAGGAAGGATCTCGGAAATATCTAACTGGTATTCAACTGAGACTTTAAGCCATCCTTGGAGCGCCACTGAGTGATACAAGAGATATTTAGGTCTTCACATTCTCATCATATAAATTGGAAAATCACTTTATTGATATATAATTTATATACACACACACACGCAGATGACCACATGCTTTCTGGATGCCTTGGGACCAAGACCGAATGAGTAACATGTTGTGCACAAATAAGTGGCCTTTTAAAGGCCACTTATTTGTACACAAGACCCTAAACATCTAGTGGAAAAATTCAACAGTACTTTGTACTCAGAGAAGTCCAGATACATTTATGAAGCCAAAGATTAGTGTTGATGGAGCATTGTTGTTTAGATGGTAGATGTTAATGGTGTTGAGTTGACCAAAGTGGAGATTGATGGTGATGAGGTACCCTCAGATGTTGAAGTGCTTGTATCACTCCCACACTGCATTATCAACACTTTGCACTTTTGCTCTTCTTGTGGCTTTTCTATTAACCCCTAAAGTACACTAATCATCATAAATTTATAACTATTATTGTATGGATTTTACACCGATGATGCTAATATGGATAGTGTAATAGTTCTATTATGCACAGTAAGTGGGAACGGCGGTTAAAAAAAAGCTAACCAAACCCTGGGAATAATCAAGCGTACCTTTACCTTTAAGGAAAAGAAGGTAGTCACTCAATTGTATATGTCTCTGGTTCATCTTCATCTTCAGAAAGACAGCTGCTCTGGAGAAGGTGCAACACCGAGCATCAAAAATCATACCAGAGCTTGGTAATCTCTCGTATCAGGAACGGTTGAGGGCCACAGGGCTAACAACCCTGCAAACCAGGCATAACTGGGCGGATCTCATCGAAACCTTTAAAATACTGAACAATTTGGAGGATGTTGATCTGGACAATTTCTTTAAAAGGTCAGATGTAACACGAACGAGGAGAAACGGGTTCAAGCTTAACAAGCCACAGTGTAGGACTGAAAACAGGAGATACTTTTTCACCCATTGGGTTGTAAACCCGTGGAACTGCCTACCCGCTGAAGCCGTAAAAACCAAAATACAGCTGGAAAAGATCAGGGCAAATGGGGGGACTTTTGACAAGCTGCTGGCTTCCTGTCCTCGTCGAGGCCGCTAGTATTAGTGTTTCTCGGGTAAATTCAGATAAATATGGATGGAGTGAAGTTTACCTTGACACATGAAAAAATCCTGCTACTGTTAATGATTGGTTACTATGCAAATGCGGTAATCATTGCAAATGTTAATATGCTAATGCAGTAATCATCATGGTATAAAATTCCATTATAATTATACAGTATATGTATTCCAATTATGTTCATATGGTGTTTCACAACTCTATGATAGTAATAATGAAGTACAGTATACCAGATTAGCCAGTCATCGTTTGAGCATGATGATAAAGAAACTAAAGAGAGCCTATTGCTCATACATGAATGAGTTTGGGAGAATATGAATAGGAGGCAGTGCCTATTTATACCCTTAAACTCATATAAGCCAATAGGCCTTCTGCAGTTTCCTTAGTTGTTATTGATAGAAACATTCATTCATACACTTATTAAGTCATAAATACATTCATCGATACTGTACATGCATACGTACAGTATCGTCTAGACATCCAAGGTGAACATTGAGAGTGGCTTGGGAAGTGTGTGGGGGTTGCTGATAGCGAGCTCTGGCATTGACAGGAGGAGCTGGGCCATCATATGGTTAACTTGTGCAGTACACAAATCCAGCTACAATGTCGATATTCAAATTATTTCAACTTTTTCTTACATTTTGCATCCAAATTAAACATTCTTTGAGGATTTTTTTTAAACATGGGCAGATATGCATGTAAATCTCAAGCTGCATGTTAGGGGCAAAGTTACTTATCACTTTTACTTCTAAGAAAAAAAGTCAATGGTAGATTTAGTTGTAATAATGTCTGAAATTGTTGTCTTGCTCAGTTGATACTGAACACACACAACACTTCTCAAGATTCCACTCTCCACCTACTTATTTAGTTCAATGTTCTTCTAAAATGTCAGCATTGACCTCTTTTTCTTAGTTTCCTCACTGGTAGATGCTTTCACTGACAAAATGCCTGCATTTGGAGTCGAAATAAAATGTTCCAAAATTTTGGAGATTCAGACAACAAATTCACGGGAATGAATTCTCAAATGCCTTTGTGACAAATCAAAATAGTGGGCCATGGGCTTATGACAGGCTAAGGAAGAACTCGTGTGGTGCCTTGTATGGTCAGTGGGCAAACTAGGCCCATCTCCCACCCCTGACCACCAATTTACTGCCAGTATTATTTCTCTGATGGGCAGTTATGCCTGGTGTCTGCTTGTCTCACCTCTTGTATATTTTGGAGATGTTTGCCTCACTAGTTTATCACAAAATTTACTCAGGCAAACTGGAAATGAACAGGCATATCTGGACAAGTGGTGTGTGGAAAGCATGTGGTCATATATATATTTTATTATTATTATTATTATAATATAATATAATATATATATATATATATATATATATATATATATATATATATATATATATATATATATATATATATATATATATATATATATATATACATATATATAATATAATATAAAATCTCTCTTTTTGTGTACTTTTTTCCCTGCTGTTCTCCATGTAGGGAAACAAAGGCATATTACTACTTGATGAAGAAAAATTCTTTCCATATTGAAATGTTTGTTATATTTTCATTGGGTTAAGTAGTTATTTTTTACTATATATATTTTCTCGTGGCAGCAATTTATCTTTGCTATAGGATCCAGGGGCCCCAGGAACTGTAGTTTTCCTCATCTATATGTAACCTGTGCAAGAAATGGTCTCAATAACTGGCAGACTTTAAAGTTAACAAATGCACAGATTATCTTAAAACTGAGATAAACTGCAACAAGTGAACATTTATTATGAATGATAGGTCATGTGCAAGTTTAGTTGAGTTCACAGTTAATTGTTGAGCAAGCTCAGTCTCTCAAGTAACGAAGAAAAAAAAATGCGTTGATGGAAGAGGTCAGTTATGATCTAGGCTTGCATTAATGGAAGCTACCACAGTATTTTTGTTAATAGTGCCAGAGTATTGCCATTCTGTACATAAGAACAAGGTATAAAAATTGACAAGAATGCAGAGGTATGAGATTTTATTACAATGCAAATAGGTTTGTATAACAAAACAAATTCTGATTTAAAGTTATTGTACTGTATTTCAATGTTACAAGACCATATTACATTTTGATTTATAAACATGTTTTAGTGTAATGTAAGATTAGCAAATATTGTACTTGACAAACCTATGATGAAAATCATTAACCTTGGTTTATTAGCTCAGGAGTAAAGAAACTGTGTGTTTCTCATATTTTACATACTGTAACAAT
This sequence comes from Procambarus clarkii, assembly GCF_040958095.1. Classification (NCBI taxonomy): domain Eukaryota; kingdom Metazoa; phylum Arthropoda; class Malacostraca; order Decapoda; family Cambaridae; genus Procambarus; species Procambarus clarkii. Next base: position 23,905,900 of record NC_091205.1, read on the forward strand.
GTTCATGTCTGTTGCCAAAACTCTCAGTGTAACAAAGTTTCAGGTTTGGTTATTAGATACAAAAAAGTAATAACAATACAGAAAATCCGACTTGACCCAATGATATTAGATTATTCACGGATGTTGACTTCAATTAACAGAATATTTAAAAATAATAGTTTGAAGGCTTTTAAGGTCATGATAAAACCTGAAAAAGTTTACACTAGCCCTGCTGTTTCTTTTCATTTGCATATAATATACATACACAAATATATGTATACAATTTTTGTATTTGTATTAACTATGGACTTGAGCCTTAAAGGTCGGTTATCGTTACGTGTTGATTCCTGAGCTAATGCAGTTATTGTCATTTGCTCAATTTAGTTATTATCGCCTGGTCTTTCACAGTGAAATGATGTAAGTATAGATGTAATGGCATTAATGAAGATCCATAAAACATTTTTGCTATTGTTTAGAATTACTATGTGATGAGGTTATCATACCAGTGGCCTGCAATTATTGTGAAATCACAATATGGTTTTTTCCTGCCAGTGTTTGCATATATTTCTGGATGACATTCCCAGATAGACAGCAAAGGAGTGAGTTCTATCTTATGAGCTATGCCATGAACAGGGTTACATGTCATATAGGTGTACATATTGTAGACCTGTTTTTTTCAATTATATGTACATAAGTCAAGTGAAGCATTTCCCTTAATTTTTGCATACAAATGTATCATTCTATAAGAATGATATTTTTTTCTTGCACGCAGGCAAAGGTGACAATTGATCTTTAAGGGTTAATATGCCATTGCTTATTTGGTTGTGTACAAAATAAATAATAAGATTGTTATTGTTTTGGTTTATATGGTGTCAGAACTGCCGTATATTGATACTACTCATAGCAGTCTCGTGTACTGTATTGATAAAAATTACTCCAATACCTTTCAAAATACTTGCTAAGAATCAAGAGTATTGTTGGAATAGAGTTGAGCTCCCTCTGCTGTTTTAAGTAGTTTAAATTAATAAGAAATAAAAACATTTCAGTATTTACTTGTTAATCCTCACTGAAATTATATACAGTACTTCATCAGAGAAATAATACAGGCTTTGTGAAATCAATGCTCTTATAAGTGCGCATCAGCAGAGGCGCTAACTTGTAATCAAATTTTGCCATTTTCTGAGTAACCAAAATAAAAAGACTGACACCAAAAAAACATTCCATTGGATATTAATAACAGCAAACACACTGTATAAAGCTCAATGTGCAATTTACATAAACGTGTTTCTGAACTGTTTTATAATTAAATACATTAGAAAATAAACATTGCTGTATTTATTCTTATCATTCAATCCGTATTGTAATACCAGTTAATATTTGCTGCCCATTTTTCCACCTACCCAATGCCACATACTGTTTTCCAATTTATTTGATGTTTGTTTCTCTACATTTGCCAAACTAAGACAAACTACCCTCTGGACGACCTGGGCAAGATGGACCACAGGCCAAGGAACGTGAGAGACGAGGTTAAAGTGCCAACCTGTGGGACATTAATGACCTCGAGTAGACACTGGAGGGATAGTGGACCAAATCCACTGAAGACACCACTTAACTGTGTGCTTGATACCTGGGCTTATTAAGTGCTCAGATGCAAACTACTTGGAAACAGCAAAACGTGGAGCAGAAGAAAAGTAAGCCATTGTTAAAGCACAGAGATAGATTCACAACATCCCGATAAATCTACATTGCACAAAAGTGGAGAACCTCTGCCAATCAGGTGCACTTTATGGTCCACTGCCACCAAAGCCACTGCCAATGAAACTGTCAAGACCTGGCAAATCAGTATTATGTGTCAGTCCTAAGATCAGACATGTCATTACTATTGGTGTTGATCCCCGAGTCAGACTGCCCCTACCCCCAATATGATGAGTTAGTAAGTTGGATTGCCACAAGAGGAGGGGGACAGGGGTGCAACCATTTGGATGGCCGTGAAGTGAATACTGACCTGCATGAAGCAAGACGATCACTCTACTGTCCAGCCCTAGTGGTTGGGTAAGATGGACAGGAAGAATATGTATTTTTTTGAAAACATGGGATGTATCACTGTACTGTATAATAATTTTTTTTTAAAACATGGGATGTATCACTGTATTATAATGTATCAATATAGATATATTTAGCTACCAAACATGTTAATATACAAGTCGTTTCATCAACTTATTACAGATAGAGAGGCAGTCTTCGTAATAAAAAAAGTCATAATACCAGTACTCATTCAATTTAAATGAAAATATGACATTCATAACTTAAGTTGGTTTATACAAATCAACAGGACTGAACAAAGATAAAATGTATGACACACAACAGAAAAGAACAAGGATTATATATATATATATATATATATATATATATATATATATATATATATATATATATATATATATATATATATATACAAAGAAAGGGGCACGTTATAATATATATATTATAATATATATATATTTCATAAGATCTTATCATAAGATAAGAGTTCTATAAGATCTTCTTATGGAACTCACAAGGTTCGTCAACATGTGCCTGGCTGGTGATATACCTGAGGTCATCAGGCCTCTCTTTTTTGGTGCCTCCCTCTGTGCTCTCAAAAAGAAAGACGAAGGAATCAGGCCAATCTCTGTTGGCAACACACTCCGACGCCTGATTGCCAAGGCTGCTACGAGGGTCGTCAGCCAGCAAGTGGCTGAATTGCTGAAACCAATCCAGCTAGGATTTGGGATCCCCCAAGGCTGTGAAGCAGCTGCCCATGCAGCACGAGCATACATCACCAACATTTCTGATGAAAAGGCCCTGCTCAAACTGGACTTTAAGAATGCCTTCAACATAGTCAGAAGAGATGCAGTACTTTGTGCCGTACATCGCCAGTTCCAGCCCCTCTACCCGTTCATACTATAGTGCTACAGTGGCGAGTCAAAACTGCTCTTTGGTGAACATGAAATCAGATCATGTGAAGATGTTCAGCAAGGTGATCCTCTTGCTCCCCTTCTTTTCTGCTTAGTCTAAAAAGAAATCATCGAAAGCTTGTCCAGCGAGTTCAACACCTGGTTTTTGGATGATGGCACTATAGCTGGCAACGTAGACCACCTCTTGGCAGATATCAGGAAAATAAGGGAGCAAGAAGTAAGCCTGGGTCTCTTCCTGAACCCTTCCAAGTGTGAAGTAGTCTCCTCCAACCCAGACATCCTAGCTAGAATAAGGTCTGCCTTGCCTGGAGCCTATGTCATTAGGGCCGAGAACAGCACCCTCCTTGGAGCCTCCCTCGGGTCTAACGCCATTGAGGAGATCCTTGACAAGAAAATCGCAGACCTTAGGACGATGGAAGACAGAATAGGCGACATCGATGCCCACGATGCTTTATATCTCCTCACCAAATGCCTATCCCTTCCAAGGCTAACCTACTTTCTGAGGTGCGCCCCATCTTACGATAACCGAAAGCTTGAAGAGTATGACCTCTTACTGAAGACCATGCTAGAAAAAGTTGTTAACCTCTCCCTCAACGAATGCCAGTGGAAACAAGCCACTCTTCCTGTCAGGCTCGGTGGCTTGAGTGTCTGCACCGCCACCCAAATTGCTGTCCCAGCCTTCCTGTCTTCCTCCTCAGCATCAGATGACCTGGTTAAGGAAATTCTACCCGACACCCTGAGTGATGTAGCGAGGATACAGAACCGGAATGCGACACGAAATGGGGTGCCATGGCAGACCCAGCACTCAGACCAGCCATGCTGAAAGTCAAGAAACAATCCAGTTGGGACAGCCCCATTGTAGACAAAGAAGCCACAGCTTTGCTGGAGGCAGCAACAACCCCCAGTGATCGTGCATGCCTCACAGCTGTGCAGGTTCCCCATGCAGGGGACTTCCTTTTGGCAGTCCCTATGTCTGCGACAGGCACACGACTTGATCCGCAGAAGCTCCGTATTGCAGTCGCTCCCCACCTTGCTGCCCCTATCCACACTGTTCATAGGTGTATTTGCGGAGAAGCAGATGCTGACGAATATGGCGTGCATGGCCTGCACTGTGGAAAATCTGGTGGTTGGCACACTAGACACGACGAAGTCAATGACATCATTAAAAGAAGCCTTGCCTCTGCTCAGTGTCCAGCGGAGAGAGAGCCCCGCAACATACTGAACTGTGACTCTGTTAGCTTTGCACACTCACTCGTGACTCTTTAGTTTACACACGCAACTGTAACCTGTAAACACGCCATTTACTTCCATATTTATACTCGCATTTGGGTGAGGTGATATGGTACAACAGTTTTGGATGAGGTGAACAAACTTGTGACAAACAAGACAGAATACAGATCAATGGGGGTATTAATTGGATATATGAGAGCATAAGAATGGAAGTAACTGCAAAGGGCCTATTGGCCCATACTTCCTCTTGATGCTTCTATGTTGGTACAGAGTCTTGAAGTCGGTAGAATATAGTTGTTCATTAATTGGCTGTTGATTGATGGTGTTGACTTTTTGATGTGTAGTGCCTCGCAGGTGTCAAGTCGCCTGCTATCGCTGTATCTATCGATGATTTGTGTTGTTTGTTAAGACTTCTCTGGTGATGGTCTGGTTGTGGGAAGAGATTATATGTTCCTTAATGGAGCCCTGTTGCTTATACATTGTTAATTGCCTGGAAAGAGATGATGTTGTCTTGCCTATATACTGTGTTCTTTGGGGCTTACAGTCCCCAAGTGGGCATTTGAAGGCATAGATGATGTTGGTCTCCTTTAAGGTGTTCTGCTTTGTGTCTGGAGAGTTTTTCATGAGTAGGTTGACCGTTTTTGTTGGTTTTATAGTAAATCGTCAATTGTATCTTCTGATCTTTGTCTGTAGGGATAACGTTCCTATTAATATCTTTCAGGACCCTTTCCTCCGTTTTATGAGCTGTTGAAAAGAAGTTCCTGTAAAATAGTCTAATAGGGGGTACAGGTGTGTCAGTTGACTTCAGAGGTTGCATGGCGTTTCGCCTTTTTTTTTTTTTTATGATGTCTTCAACGAAACTATTGGAGAAGCCGTTGTTAACTAGGACCTGCCTTACCCTACAGAGTTCTTCGACTTGCTTCCATCCTGAGTTGTGGCTGAGAGCACGGTCGACGTAAGCATTGACAACATTCCTCTTGTATCTGTCTGGGCAGTCACTGTTGGCATTGAGGCACATTCCTATGTTTGTTTCCTTAGTGTAGACTGCAGTGTAGAAACCTCCGCTCCTTTCCGTGACTGTTACATCTAGAAAGGGCAGCTTCCCATCCTTCTCCATCTGGTAAGTGAAACTCAACACAATTCCGCTCGAATACCTCCTTCAGCTCCTGCAGACGTCTGACATCAGGTACTTGTGTAAAAATGTCATCAATATACCTGCAGTATATGGCAGGTTTCAAGTTCATGTCAACTAAGACCTGTTCAATGGTACCCATGTAGAAGTTCGCAAACAGGACACCTAGGGGAGAACCCATGGCGACCCCATCTACTTGCTTATACATGTGCCCATCTGGGCTCAAGAAGGGTGCCTCTTTAGTACAAGCTTGGAGTAGTTTCCTTAGAGTGTATTCTGGTATGTCGAGAGGAGTACAAGCCGGATCACGATACTCTGCTATCATCCCAATTGTTTCATCCACAGGTACGTTGGTAAACAGTGATTCTACGTCCAACGAGGCTCTTATCCCTTTGGCAAGTGTTCCCCGCAGTAAGTCAACAAATTCCTTTGGAGACTTCAGGCTGAGAGCACAAGGTACATGAGTCAGCAAGCCGTTGAGTCGCTTCGCCGGTCTGTACATGGGTGTGGGTATCTGGCTGATGATTGGCCGAAGTGGGTTTCCAGGCTTGTGTGTCTTGATATTTCCATACGCATACCCACGTTTGTATTCCCCAATAATCTTTGGCAGGTGGAGTCTGGATTTCTTGGTGTTCACAGTTTCAATCAATCTGTTTACCTTTGTTTTGAACTTTGGGCCAAATTGAAAACACAGCATAGAAAATGAGGCCACGATGCCACAAAACATAACTCGATCATGAAGCACTTCACTCATTAGTTCCACCTGCGCACTACAAGGTACTTACTCGCTATCTCTAATCCTCTAGCCTTGAATCTGTCATTTAGCCAGGAAAACAGGAAAACCAAAGCCTCTAAATGGAGAAAGGAGGGTTGCAAGGACCCATCAAAGGCCCTTCATAACATTCATTGTCGATTTTTAGCACTACCTAACTCGGGACAATGATAGGATGTACAAAAAAAAAACTACCTGCAGGATTTTTTTTTGTAGAATAGGTGGCAACGCATGGCTTGGAATGCATTAAACTTGGAGTTATGTTTCAGGCGTGTGTGCGCGCGCGTGCACGCGCAAGTCCGTTTTCCTTACCCCTCGCATTGTTGTCCATGAATCTTCCCATGGTGATAATAAATAGGTACATGAACAAATTTGTATTATTAAATTCCCACAAATGTATAAGACTTGTGTTTACAAGGATACAGTATGTAGAAAAGAACCTATTTGAATAGGTAATACCTATTTGAATAGGTCGTACCTATTTGAATAGGTCGTACCTATTTGAATAGGTCGTACCTATTTGAATAGGTCGTACCTATTTGAATAGGTCGTACCTATTTGAATAGGTCGTACCTATTTGAATAGGTCGTACCTATTTGAATAGGTCGTACCTATTTGAATAGGTCGTACCTATTTGAATAGGTCGTACCTATTTGAATAGGTCGTACCTATTTGAATAGGTCGTACCTATTTGAATAGGTCGTACCTATTTGAATAGGTCGTACCTATTTGAATAGGTCGTACCTATTTGAATAGGTCCAATAGGTACATGTTCAAATTTGCATTAATATTCCAACAAACGTGGAAAACCATAATTTTCATAAGGATAGAAAAAGTACCTATTTGAATAGGTCGAAAGTACCTATTTGAATAGGTCGTACCTATTTGAATAGGTCGTACCTATTTGAATAGGTCGTACCTATTTGAATAGGTATATGTTCAAATTTGCATTAATATTCCAACAAGTGGAAAACCATAATTTTCATAAGGATAGAAAAAGTACCTATTTGAATAGGTAGAAAGTACCTATTTGAATAGGTAGAAAGTACCTATTTGAATAGGTCGTACCTATTTGAATAGGTATATGTTCAAATTTGCATTAATATTCCAACAAAAGTGCAAAACCATAATTTTCATAAGGATAGAAAAAGTACCTATTTGAATAGGTCGTACCTATTTGAATAGGTCGTACCTATTTGAATAGGTCGTACCTATTTGAATAGGTATATGTTCAAATTTGCATTAATATTCCAACAAACGTGGAAAACCATAATTTTCATAAGGATAGAAAAAGTACCTATTTGAATAGGTCTTACCTATTTGAATAGGTCGTACCTATTTGAATAGGTACAATAGGTATATGTTCAAATTTGCATTAATATTCCAACAAACGTGGAAAACCATAATTTTCATAAGGATAGAAAAAGTACCTATTTGAATAGGTCGTACCTATTTGAATAGGTCGTACCTATTTGAATAGGTCGTACCTATTTGAATAGGTCGTACCTATTTGAATAGGTCGTACCTATTTGAATAGGTATATGTTCAAATTTGCATTAATATTCCAACAAAAGTGCAAAACCATAATTTTCATAAGGATAGAAAAAGTACCTATTTGAATAGGTCGTACCTATTTGAATAGGTCGTACCTATTTGAATAGGTCGTACCTATTTGAATAGGTCGTACCTATTTGAATAGGTCGTACCTATTTGAATAGGTCGTACCTATTTGAATAGGTATATGTTCAAATTTGCATTAATATTCCAACAAACGTGGAAAACCATAATTTTCATAAGGATAGAAAAAGTACCTATTTGAATAGGTCTTACCTATTTGAATAGGTCGTACCTATTTGAATAGGTACAATAGGTATATGTTCAAATTTGCATTAATATTCCAACAAACGTGGAAAACCATAATTTTCATAAGGATAGAAAAAGTACCTATTTGAATAGGTCGTACCTATTTGAATAGGTCGTACCTATTTGAATAGGTCGTACCTATTTGAATAGGTCGTACCTATTTGAATAGGTCGTACCTATTTGAATAGGTATATGTTCAAATTTGCATTAATATTCCAACAAACGTGGAAAACCATAATTTTCATAAGGATAGAAAAAGTACCTATTTGAATAGGTCATACCTATTTGAATAGGTATATGTTCAAATTCGCATTAATATTCCAACAAGTGGAAAACCATAATTTTCATAAGGATAGAAAAAGTACCTATTTGAATAGGTAGAAAGTACCTATTTGAATAGGTCTTACCTATTTGAATAGGTCGTACCTATTTGAATAGGTACAATAGGCATATGTTCAAATTTGCATTAATACTCCGTGGAAAACCATAATTTTCATGGAAAAAGTACCTATTTGAATAGGTAGAAAGTACATATTTGAATAGGTCGTACCTATTTGCATTAATATTCCAACAAAAGTGGAAAACCATAATTTTCATAAGGATAGAAAAAGTACCTATTTGAATAGGTAGAAAGTACCTATTTGAATAGGTAGAAAGTACCTAATAGGTAGAAAGTACCTATTTGAATAGGTAGAAAGTACCTATTTGAATAGGTAGAAAGTACCTATTTGAATAGGTATATGTTCAAATTTGCATTAATATTCCAACAAAAGTGGAAAACCATAATTTTCATAAGGATAGAAAAAGTACCTATTTGAATAGGTCGTACCTATTTGAATAGGTACAATAGGTATATGTTCAAATTTGCATTAATATTCCAACAAACGTGGAAAACCATAATTTTCATAAGGATAGAAAAAGTACCTATTTGAATAGGTAGAAAGTACCTATTTGAATAGGTATATGTTCAAATTTGCATTAATATTCCAACAAAGTGGAAAACCATAATTTTCATAAGGATAGAAAAAGTACCTATTTGAATAGGTCGTACCTATTTGAATAGGTATATGTTCAAATTTGCATTAATATTCCAACAAGTGCAAAACCATAATTTTCATAAGGATAGAAAAAGTACCTATTTGAATAGGTCGTACCTATTTGAACAGGTCATACCTATTTGAACAGGTCATACCTATTTGAATAGGTACAATAGGTATATGTTCAAATTTGCATTAATATTCCAACAAACGTGTAAAACCATAATTTTCATAAGGATAGAAAAAGTACCTATTTGAATAGGTAGAAAGTACCTATTTGAATAGGTCTTACCTATTTGAATAGGTCGTACCTATTTGAATAGGTACAATAGGTATATGTTCAAATTTGCATTAATATTCCGTGGAAAACCATAATTTTCATAAGGATAGAAAAAGTACCTATTTGAATAGGTCGTACCTATTTGAATAGGTCGTACCTATTTGAATAGGTCGTACCTATTTGAATAGGTCGTACCTATTTGAATAGGTCGTACCTATTTGAATAGGTCGTACCTATTTGAATAGGTCGTACCTATTTGAATAGGTCGTACCTATTTGAATAGGTCGTACCTATTTGAATAGGTCGTACCTATTTGAATAGGTATGTTCAAATTTGCATTAATATTCCAATGTGGACAACAATTTTCATGATAGAAAAAGTACCTATTTGAATAGGTAGAAAGTACTTATTTGAATAGGTCGTACATATTTAAATAGAATGGGTATTCAAATTTGTAATAATAGGCCAACAAATGTAGAAAGTAATTTTCATAAGGATAGGAAAAGTACCTATTTGAATAGGTAGAATATGTAATGTTCAAATTTGCATTAATAGTCCAACAAATGTGTAAGACTAATTTTCATAAGGATAGAAAAATACCTTCAGTAATATGTAATATATATATATATATATATATATATATATATATAATATATATATTATATATATATATATATTAGTCGTACCTAATAGCCAGAACGCACTTCTCGGCCTACAATGCAAGGCCCGATTTGCCTAATAAGCTAAGTTTTCCTGAATTAATATATTTTCTCTAATTTTTTTCTTATGAAATGATAAAGCTACCCATTTCATTATGTATGAGGTCAATTTTTTTTCATTGGAGTTAAAATTAATGTAGATATATGACAGAACCTAACCAACCCTACCTAACCTAACCTATCTTTATAGGTTAGGTTAGGTTAGGTAGCCGAAAAAGTTAGGTTAGGTAGGTTTGGTTGTCGAAAAACAATTAATTCATGAAAACTTGGCTTATTAGGCAAATCGGGCCTTGCATATTAGGCTGAGAAGTGCGTTCTGGCTACGACATATATATATATATATATATATATATATATTATATATATATATATATGTAAATTAATAAAATAATAAAATAAAATTAAAATGTAAATTATAAAGTATAATTTATATATGTTTAAATATAATATTGCAGTAATATGATAACTATGATAAAATATAATAAAACACTTACAGTACTAAGGATGATAAAAGCACCAATAAAAATGAAAGACTTATACTTTAAAAAAAAAAAAAAATTGGAACAATAATTTTCCTCAAAGGGAGCATAATAAGAGTATATGACTAATATTTAGACAATAAAGAAATATCTGTACTTAGCCTAAAACATCTATCACAATTGGCCCCATAACTTGACAAACTAAATTAATCTCGGTCCATATAAATTCTAATATCACACTTTCGACATTAATGTGTTAAAAAGGAAATTTAAAGTCAACATACAAATCAAGCACCAAAATACACATCATCCTCTGCAGATGTATATAATATGAAAACTTGTTAAAACTGGCCATGAGAATGAACTTCTCTCTCTCTCTCTCACATACACACACACACAGACACACACACAGTTTATGGAACCTAGTAGGCTCAGGAATCTGTTCACCAGTTGATCGACGGTTGAGAGGCGGGACCAAAGAGCCAAAGCCCAATCCCTGCAACCACAACTAGAGTACACAGACAAAATTTCATGGGTATGCAACTAGGCTAGTCCCAGAACCAAGAGGCATGAATTAAGAGGACAGGCTGTGGGAAATGAAACTCACGGCACTGGAAGACAAGAGTAAGGGGAGACATGATCACTATCTATAAAATTCTCAAGAGGAATTAGGAGGGATAGGTAAAGATAAACTGTTTAACATGCATGGTACACGAACAAGGGGACATAGGTGGAAACTGAATACCCAAATGAGCCGCAAAGACGTTTAGAACTTTTTCAGTGTCAGAGTAGTCAACAGATGGAATGCATTAGTGATGTGATGGAGGCTGACTCCATACACAGTTTCAAATGTAGATATGATTGAGCCCAGTAGGCTCAGGAAACTGTACACCAGTTGATTGACAGTCAAGAGGCAGGACCAAAGAGCCAGAGCTCAACCCCCGCAAGCACAACTAGGTGAGTACACACACACTACCAACAGAATGGTATACTGTTGGAACAAGTTAGGTGAGCAGGTGGTAGAGGCCAAAACCATCAGTACTTTCAAAGCGTTATACAACAAAGTACTGGGAAGATGGGACACCACAAGCATAGCTCTCATCCTGTAACTACATTTAGGTAATTACACACACAGTACTTGAGTACTGTGTGTATACACACACTGTACTGAGTATACACACACAAACTGGGTACCCAAATGAGCCACAGGGACGTTAGAAAGAACTTTTTCAGTGTCAGAGTAGTTAACAGATGGAATATATTAGGCAGTGATGTAGTGGAAGCAGACTCCATTAATAGTTTCAAATGTATATATGATAGAGCCCAATAAACTCTGAAATCTGTACACCAGTTGATTGACAGTCAAGAGGCGGGACCAAAGAGCCAAAGCTCGACAATAAAGCAAGCAAACACAATTAGGCGAGTACACACACACACACTGAAACTGGTAAAATAATACATGTTACTTCTTGGTCTGTGTAAGCAATTGCTCACTCCTTAACAACTGTGTAAATATATTCTGAAACTTATCATTCAAACATCTAAAATACATATATATATATATTACTATCACTCGAACTTGAGCATTATAACAAAACAAAAATATCAACATTTATTCCACATGACTTAGGCATACTATTGCTGCATATTACTTCTCTTACAGTTTTCCATAATCTTTGGCCTTGCTTATATAATAAAATATCTATTCTTAAGAGCTATAACTTTGATAAGTAAAATAAGTCACTTGAAGGACTAGTGTAAGTATACTGATACAACTATTTTGTGTCACACGATTACTGAACCAGACTGCTTTGCACTCCAGTGGTGGTGGTCTGCCGCGGGTACACTGAAACACAGGAAGAAGAGTATTGCATAAGTAAATAAATCTGGATTAACTCCTTATTTATCTAGTTTTTTTTAAGTCATGTATTGTAGTTTGTATTTGAAAATTAATTTTTAAAAAGAGTGATTTTCTTATCGAGAAAAAAATGACTGAAAATTATTTAAAGTCCAAGAACATTTGATCAATAACTAGGGAATATAAAATAAATTTTGTATCTACTGTACCTTTTTAGGATAAAGTACTGTATACTAAGTAATTTCTGCTTCAACCCTTATAAGGTAATGTACTGTATAAAGAAATGCTGAATAAGATGATTACAAAATACTGTTCAAACAAATTTAAACAGTACTGTATTTAAAGAGGTCATTCATATCTCCACTCACACTATACCCATACTCACAATTCCCTTCTCTTTCTACCAATGTACAGAAATGTTACTTTTGTTCACATTAACTTTTAGCAGTCATCCATCACACACCAAAATAATGTTCAACTAATCTATAATTTCCAATAACAAGGAGTACATGAAGAGTCGATCCTGCTGACTAATTTCTCATTATTAAAAAGTACCATTATTAATTTCTCCCTGACCCATCCCACACAAGTAGACACCTTGTCTGCCAAATGACCGACCACAGTGCCACAAAGCCAAGAGTACTGCTGCGACCCAATACATTTTTGTTGTGCACCATTAAAGATCTCTCTCCTACATATATTTTTTTTTTTTTTTTTTTTTTTTTTTTTTTAAATCTGAAGCATTTTGCCACCATGGCTTCCAAAACATGTTGACAATGCATCAAACAAGACTCCAACATGCAGCAAAACCCCAAGAGGAAACATGTTTTTATTTTTTAGTAGAAAGTGACTCAGAGAGAGGTGGAATCAAGCATCCTTAGAATGATATGCAGCAAAAGGGAAGTAGTCTGCCAGGCTAAATTTATGTCTTATTGGTGCATTTTGGCAATAGTACAATCAAATGTGAAATTAAACAGATACAAGTGGCAGGGTGTAAGATCCAGAAGGCCAACTATTTTCTTTAAGAGAATATCTATTTATGCATTTGTCCAAATTTGAAATTGTGCAGGCTGAGACCTAACCTTACCTAACTTAACATTTAGTCTTGGAATGATGATCTGTGTAACATCTAGACCCTTTCTCAGCACCCTTATTATTCAATATATTTCTACATTTCGTATATTAGCATGCCTTTACTTTACAGTATACTTTATAGTGAACCTGTATAGAATTGTCAGGAATTTTTGCCCATAACATGTAGACTTGTCAAAAGCAGGAGAGCATACTCGGACAAACCAGGGTCTCATCCAGGAGGGCAGACTCGACTATTCGGACAAACCAGGGTCTCATACAGGAGGGCGGACCCGACTATTCAGACAAACCAGGGTCTCATACAGGAGGGCAGACTCGACTATTCAGACAAACCTGGTTCTCAGCAATGTTCGAAAAGCAGGTAAACATATCCATCAAATTTGATGTGCTCCATTTATTCACCCTACACACTAAATTCACTTTTTTTCTCTAATACTTTGACCATAGCACTTGGTCTAGGACATTAACAAATTATGACTGCATTTTGAGGGATTAACTGATTTTGACTAATTTCATACAAGTTCAGCAATTTCCTGGGCCTGATACTATTAATATAGGCATATGCTTTCTCCAAGTCCATATAGGCTATATGCACTGTACAATCTTTCTCACATATCTGTCTCTTATCCACACAATCTCTTCCACCAGACAACTAACCTTGTTCACCACTGTTCAATTTCATTTATTTTCTCTACCATTCTAATTATTCTGTCATACTTTTACTACTACATTTTGTACACAAATTACTATAACTTTTACTCATAGTATTCCTATTTTATTTTTATTCAGAGGTGTAATCATTGCTCATTTCTAATCACCAGAAACAACAATACTGTAAAAAGTAAGCCAGACATCTGAAACTAAAGGAAGTGATGACATTTCAGTCTAGCAAACAGAGTGGTGGAGTAAATCAATATATTAAGTCAAGAATGCAAAGTGAAAGTAGAGAAGGCAAGAAGAAACTACATGAATAAATAAAACTGCATTAGGCCTAATAGTGGAAAAAAAAAAAGAGGTGAAACAGACAAAAATATAAGTCTTTGCCATTACATCTTCTGCAGCTTTCTATATTCCATTGTTTTTCTTCCTACCTTCTCACCTTACACTTTCTATTCTTACCGATACATGTTAGATACCGACTACATTATCACTCTTTACTCAACTTCATAATGGTCTTGGACGGACTAAAACCCCGAAAATTTATTTTCAGACACATGGGTCGAGTGTAACATTTGCAATACTTCCCCAAGTCTACTGGCAAATTTTCCAGAACCACTCCATCTATTTTTCTCGACTGCCTTTTATTGTTTCGACTTGTATCTCGGCTTATACCACCAAATCAAATCCTATTCACATTTGCACCTCTTTGGTCAATAATGGTAATTAAACTTTCAAACCAGAGGACTGTACTGTACTGTATTCTCTCCAGATACCTATAATTTCCCTTTTACTACTGATCATATGCTCTCACTTATATCTAACATTCCAAACACTTTATCAGTCCTTTTACTGAACTTTCTTATTTCCTTTAAATTGTGCTTTCCTGTTTTTTCACTAAATATTGTTTAATTTTTCTTTCAAATGCATTTATTTTCTTTTTATCTTCTGCTTAAGTAATCTTTTTGTTTGGGAAAAAGTACTGTAGTAACAATCAAACCTTACCTTTTTCTTTTAGTCCTAATCCAAAATTTCGATAACATCGGACCATGAGGTAAATCAAGACTATGTGTACAATTAGACTTCCTGCGCTGGCAGCATACCGGCACTCAGCGATGAGGTTTTCTTCTTTGCTGAGTGCAGTCTGAATCATAAAAGAAACAAGAACAAAATAATAAAGGAATAATTAAGAAAAAAGAAGAGTTAATTCTTCATGAATACTAACTTTCCCTTCTTGCCTGTGAAATGCAAATTCCATCAGGAAAAAGATGCACACTGAAATCACAATAGCACAATATTAAATTAACAAATCCACAAGAGCCGTGATGAGGCTCTAGATCAAATTTGTTCATTAGATATATCATGTTATTGTAATTTGTGTGTGTATTGAAGTCAGGGCGTAGAGGTAGAACATTTGGTTGACAGAGCCCGGGTAAATGGGGAAATTGTGTGAAAACCCAATTGGGCTTTGGAGTAGCTTTGGGATCCTAGTGAGGGCAGTAGCACTCCAGGTTGCAATTCTTTTAACCATGTCGTGGCACAGTTGACTAAGGTGCAGCTGGGAACATCCCAGGCATAGGTTCAGACCCTCGTCACAGCCCTTAGTGGATTTGTTCATTAAAAAGATGCATTTTTAAAGCAAATCATGCAGCAATTATTAAATCCGTAGGAGCAGTGAAGAGGGTTCGAACCTATGCACTGGGTGTTCCAGCTCCTACAGATTTGCTCATTTATGCATCACAATAGTGTGATTACTCTGTGTATACAGCAATTCCAAAATTAAGACAATCTTAAAAATTTTTAATTGGATTACTAATAGTGAAATAGTCACTTATTTGCATCATATGTGTAAAATTAATGAAATGCTGTAGTTTAAATCATCATATGACGATAACTGCATTATCCCGTGAATTATATGATAACTGCTCTTCAAGGGTTAAAAATAAAAATTATGGAAATAGTAATGTTAACACTTTCGCGCTCTCGGCGAAGGTCACTCAGCCAACCGTATGTGCGCGCGGCGTTTTTATCGCTTAAGCGTAAAAACAAAAATGTGTATACTCTTTTTACTTTTCTGACCTTAGTTTTCATGCTACGTATTTCATTTTGATGCCAACGTGTTCGCAATAAAATTCTCTAGAAGAACATCAGTAAAAAAAGTCACGAAAGCTATAGAGATACCAGCATGAAATAAATAACTACGAAGATGAGTCGCCGTGAGCGCTCAACAGCAACAAAATGTTTTTACTCTTGGGATTATTATCACCTCTACAATTGTCCTACAGCCTTAATTTTGGTATCAATGGACTCCCAATAAAATTCCCAACACAGTGATATGAATATAATCGTAGAATAATGGTCCCGGCCCACCCGCAAGAGTGTGGGAAGTGGGCACACTGTTACCCGGTAATGGTGACCGGACGACACACGCGCGAAACGTTGCTTTGAAAGTTTATACTTATTTCACTGTTCTGATATTATTATTGTATGTATGTCATTCATTTTTGTGGCAATGTTTTCGCAATAGAATGTTCTATGAGCTAAATTATACTACACAAACTTGGACCAAATAGGTGTACTTACCAAGGGAAGGCTGGTTGTGGAACAGTAAGTTGAGCATTTGTTCTTCACTCCACCTTCTTCAGGTTCTTCATTCCTGAAGTTGCTCAACAGATGGTTTGTAGGTGGAGTGAAGCTGTTGCGGGTGGTTACTTCTTCACCACCCAATACACCTTTTTCCGGTGGTAATTGGTGTAGCAGGGAACACAGAGTGCAACACCACAGGTCTTGCATCCATAGTTCGTGTCCTTCCTTTTACCAGACCGTGCGCATGCATGACACTTGAGACGTTTTGGCAGTCTGTAAATTTCATGTTTCAGTTTGTAGTTCATGCGATTTTCTGAATCAACAATAGGGCCAGGTCTTCTCGCTGGAGGTGTAACAGGAGTTGCAGGAGAGTCAGATTCATCTGACAAAACAGTTTCGTCAACTGGCAGTGTGGCAGACATGTCGGGTTCAGATTCGTTGTCTGTTTCATCTTGAGGTGGTGTAGTGAACAAAGGCCGCCTCACACCAGATGGTCCGGGAGTTGGCATGGCGTCAGCATTGGCAGGAGCTGTGTCATCATTTATGTCTGGAGCGTGCCGCAAGTGTTGAGATGATGATGATGTTTTAGGCCACTCCTCTGTGTCCCAGTGCAATAGGGCCCAGATTGCCACTTCGTGGAACTGTAGCAATGTTAGCTTTTTTCGATCAGTTGTGTTGTATTTGTACAAAACATAGGCATTATGCAATGCCATTTGCAGGAAATAAAAGGTAATCTTTTTGGTCCACTTGTGAGTTTTCCTGGTAAAATAGTAATATTTAACCATTTGATCGAAGTGGTCCACACCTTTCATGAACTTATTGTACTCGCAAATTGCAGTCGGTTTGTTCACTGTTACCTGTTGTATTCCACTTGTTCCGTCTCGGTTGCGAATTCGCTTCCTTCGCTGAACTCGCTGAGTGTCTGCATTGTGGATGTTGGTAATGATTGAAACCACTCGCTTGTCTTTCCACAGGAGAATGAAGGTGTTATCTTTGCGGCGGTATACTGTGGTATCCAGTGGAAGTTTACCCTTGGCTAGAGCTTGCAATACCTTTGGGGCACCACGTAGCATTCTAATTGTGCCACATGTGTACACCCCACGTTCTCTCAATGTTTCTGTCAGGGTAACCGAGTTGTAGTAATTATCCATGTACAAATGGTAACCCTGGTTCACTAAAGGCTGCATCAACCCCGTTACTGTATCCACTATCGTCTTACCAATACCTGAGTATACGTCAAAGTCATATATGTACCCAGAGACAGATTCAGCAAGCATATAAAGTTTCACACCATACTTGTCTGGTTTGTTTGGATTGTACACTTTGAAGGATAGTCGGCCTCGCCATGCCATTGTACCCTCATCCAAACACAACTCTTTCTTGGGGATGTAAACTTGAGCAAACCTCTCTTTCAAGTAATCCATCACTGGTCTCACTTTTATCAACTTATCACGATTGTTCACGGGCACTGCATTGGTATTGAATGTGTGGAAAAACTGGTTTATATGCTGGAATCGTCTGGACGGCATGAACAAGCTGAAGAAACGAGCATGCCATGGCTTTGCTGTTTGCCAATACATCCTCATAGCTGGGAGCCTAATTATGCCCATCAATATGAACAGTCCTAGGAATCGCGCCATTTCACTCACCTTCACTGGGGTCCAAATATCTGATACATTTTCATTGGCCATCCGGAATAACTGCGAGGCGTACAAATTTGTTTCAACGGTAAAGAACTCAAGGAGGGCACGCGTGATGAACAATTGAATATAAGCCAGTGCACTAGTAGGCTTGGGAATTTTCAGTCCAGGATCTCCAGTAAAATCATCAACAACTGGAGAAGTATTGCTACGACTCCAGCCCTCACCAGCCCCAGCCTGCCGAGTACGTACTGTACGTGTACGCCTTTCAGCAGGCTCGAATGAATCCTCATCACTTTCCTCATCACTTATACTTTCAGAATCACTTGGCGCAATTTGTCGTGTGTTCCTACGACGAGTAACATGTCTGGTAGCTACTTTTCTAGGTAGCCTAGATGCACCACGTGTGCGCCGAGATGGAGGAGGAGGAGGGGGTCGCGGTGCCTCCTCTTCCTCGGTGAGGGCCTCAGTCTCCTCATCACTCGTTGCCGTATCATTCCCTCTAGCTCTAGGTACACTATAATCGTTGTGGGTTCCAAAATCTTCCTCCAATACCTCTACATCACTTTCAGCTTCTGATAAATCCTCCACAAGGCCTGGAATTTTCGTTGGTGTGAGCTTCACTCCGCTCCACTTCTTAAAAATTTGGGTTATTTTGTCCACTCTCGATGACCTGGAGGCTTCCTTGGGCGTAGAAGTGCTTGGGCCTTGACCTGGATCCATTTTTGATGAAGTAATTGGGTATAATCCACACGGAAACGGGTAAAAATGCTCGAGTTTGGCGCGCGAGGGGAGCGTGATCGACTCACGACACGTGACACGAAAACAATAGGCCCGTCACGTGACCGGGTAGGCCAACGCGCCAGGCGGCCTAGTGGTGAGAAAGAGAACTTCATGGCGCGTCATTTGAAACAAACCCCAATGAAATCGGATTAAAATTGAATTTTATACAAATATTTTAAAAGAGGACATAACTTTATGTCCACTATGCGTTTACGTTAGACGAAACAGGACGCGCCGGCGCGTCCAGATAGCGCGAAAGTGTTAAGAGGCAATTAGCATGCCAGGTATAAATGGCTTGGAGGCAGGCCATAAAGAGCTAGATCTCACTCTCCTGTAGTCACTGAGAAGTAAAACACTGGGCGTGAACTGCATTTGGCAAAATAAATGAAAGAATTACTTTTCAAGTGACCTTTGTACTGTATATTATTTATCTAGCAAGTTATTTAACTATTAATTTCAAACATCATTAATGAAAAACTTACCTGCGTTATAGCAAGCAAAATAAATGCTACATGGCCCGGACTCAACATCACTGCAACTGTGAAGAAGTAGTTACTCTCTAGACGTAACTGTGGAAAACGGTTTCATTGTTAGAGCAAGAAGATGATCTCCAATAAAAAAGAAAAATACCATGCATCGAGATATGTGGGGTTATGAGCTTACTATTTTAAAATTGTAAAGGTATTAACTGGGTAGACTGAGCTTAATCATTTCACTAAAGTACAGTACAGTACTACAATACAAATGGCAAGACTTGCTCCACAGTGCTATTCACATACGTAAGAATGTAAGAACAAGTGCAAATCTCTCTCTCTCTCCTTAGTTTGTATCGAGATTGTTGATTTTTATGATAGGAAAATATTCATATATGGAGTAGTTATGCCATTAATTTAGACAAGATTAGCCTTTTGACTAATGTACGTAAAAATTTTTTTTTTTCCAAGTGGATCATATGGATGCTCTTCAAGGCAAGATTAGCAGACTTTCCAGGACATGGTCATGTATGGTCACAGATCAATATACTTTGCGATGATTTCGGGTCTCGACGCCCCCGCGGCCCAGTCCTCGACCAGATTTCTTTATACTGTACTGCCACTATAATAGACTGCCACTAGTCGCTGAGAACTCTAAGCTCTTCTAACACTATTTTCTAACTGTTCTAACTTTCTAGCACTATTATGACCCCAGTAGGGTCATAATAGCAGTGGAATATAACTAAATAACATTCAATCTTAGTCAAGAATAACTAGGAGCAGTATATTCATACAACTCTTCTGTACTTCCATCCTCTTCTGTACATTGAATCACAAGCGACCCAATTATACTATTGTTTAATCTCATGAAATATACACCAATGAATTTTAGGAGAAGAAAAAGAGGCCAGAATGTCAGAGTAGAAGTCGGAGGCAGTTATGGGAATCAAAGAAGGGGCACATAGACAATACAACACAATGCCACAAGCATTACAGTTAGTGATGTATGCTACTAGTGCCAATGGTCAGGCATTACAGACATTGTCATTTTCTATCAGATTAATTCTAGAATGTGCAGCATTGACATTCAATCACATCATCATGAAGAACAAGAATGCAGAGAAAGTTCCCCAATTTGCTTTGAGACTCGTGTTAGAAATAAAGAAGCTGAACAATAAAAAATAGGTTAAGGGAACTCAATAATATAAAACTAAAAGGGAGAAAGACCATAGGAGACATGATCAGAACATGCATGATAATGAACAAATATAATGTGAACAGCAGAATAAGCTGTTATCAGAGATGATGAATGCAGTCTACATTTAGAGTGATAGTAGCAAGTACAACAAAGTACAAGAGCAACAAGAAATACTTCTACACAAGTACAAATAATTAAGGGTCGAGACCTTTCTCCTTCCCCAAGAGCTACATCTTATTCTCTCTCCATCCCTCTCCCATCAAATCACACTTACATTTCACAGCTCTCAGAGAGGAGTATCTTGGACCAATCCTATACATAGCAAGATCCTATTTTCTCCATAAGGGTCTTATCAGTATTTTACAAGTTTAATTATATGCACAATTTCTGACAATGTTCCACAAAAATTTATTATACAAGAGTAATCTCAATTCAGCAAACTATATGGGACCCAAACTATACTTCCCATCTCTACTGTACCCCTAAATTTACTGTACCTACATACAAGATTACTTAGCAAACTGTGAATTTCATTTATAAGTTATGGCAAACCCTACAACCTAGAACACCGAATCATCACGTGTCTATTATCCTCCAATGTGAAGAGAATTCAGAACAAGATCTCACCCCCAGGTATGCAATGACTGCCCAGGCTAACAGCATTGGAGCGCCTACACTTAGGGTTAACAACTCCTCCAGATCAAGCTGCTTCATTCCATGGTGAAGTGCCATGATGATTACACTGCCCTGAAGGGAAAAAAATATAAAAATTTAATATAAAATTGTTGGAGTAAACACATGGGATAATTTCATGCAAGCTTCTGCTTGGTAGCCAGCAATAATTCAGATAAGAACAGGCATCGTGTTGACAAATATGTCACTTGGGGATCAAGTAATTTTGGGTTATTATGAAATTAGATGACCAAGTTTTGACCTGTTTAACTGTTGGTTACCATTTCTAGTGACTGGGTTGGGATTTAATGCAAATTACTTGTAATCTGAAGTCAACTGTAAGATTGGAGAGCATGCAACTAAATTATTGTTAAATAAATAGTAATAAATGAAGATGGCAGCAATAATTATTTTTGTCTGGAGAATTACTTCTGTTTGAGGCCTCCTGGGCACCCTACCTTTTTAACGCAACAGCCAAACATTAAATAAACAGCATTCTTTCCCTTCCATAGTATCTGTCTGTTTATCCATAACAGTATTCTGTCTGTTGGCTTATCAGAAATAATTAACCTGTGGATAGTATTAATGTTAATTAATCTAAATTTCTAATATTGAAAAGGGAACTATCAGGAGAAAGCACCAAGCCATTACAACTATATAGCCCTTGGAAGGGGGGCCCAGGATAAGGATAAGAATATGGGATGGAACGAGGGGAAAGGAATGGTGCCCAACCACTTGGACGGTCGGGGATTGAACACCGACCTGCATGAAGCAAGACCGTCGCTCTACTGTACAGCCCAAGAGGTTGCGAGAGGGAAAGGGGATTGGGAGGACAAGACAGAAAAGCTTTACAAAAGGACTGAGCCAGCCACTTGGGAGCCAAGAGAACTCAACCAGTCAACATCTCAGACCTCACCAACACCATGGGGAAATGGAGCAGAGAGAAGAGGGGAAACCTTTGACCCCTGTCCAAGCAAAAGTCATCCACCTTCAGATGGTCGAACAGCTAAGAAAGGCCAACCTCAAATCTCTGGATCACATCACTATCTTAGCATAATAAAACGTAATTTATCTAAAACTATGTGAAGACGAAAACTATCGTCTATTAAACATGCAGTAACAACTACTCACCACAATCTGGGTGTCAAATAGAATGAGGGTGATGGCAGTGAACAGAGTTCTACACATAGCCTGGATAGAGCTATCTGCACCCACAGTTCTGAAGATGAGGTTCTCAGATTGCCAGTAATTGCATCCAAGAACCAATCCAACTCCTCCCATACTAGTACCAAACACTGAAGTCAAAACAAGTCGAACCTGCAAGTCAAAAAGAGCAATCATTGCCTTGCTTTCCGAGGCAAGCCTTTCTCATATTATTAGTTCCCAAATTAATAACAGTACTGTATTATATATGTTCATCCAAGTCTTTATTATAATTCCTAAAACTTATTTCATAGCAAACTAGCAAATAAAGCAAGCTGTTAATTTACATAAAAGTTATTTACATGGATGCAAAAATTTTGTAATATACACAATACAAATTATGAGTGACCAGGGTATATGGAACAAGATAATAGCTTGAAGTAACACTGCCAGTGCAGGGGCAGTGCCAGGGAGCACCCAGCGAAGTAATCCTGAATGTGTGCAGCTCCACGTAGAGAAAAAATAAAAAAAAATCTAGATCCACACAACAAGTCAGATGAAAAAATGCTCATGAATCTTGCTAAAAGTTAGACTAATACCAAGTAAATGGCCCCCACAGAATGCAGAAGTCTAAGGAAGGTTGGCTTGAAGCATTGGGACCAGCATGACTGCTTTGACTCAGGAGCACTACAGTGGACAAAGTTAACCACTTCAGTGACAGAACTGAGCTGGGAGGGTTGTGGAGCTTTGGGCTCCCTGTTGATGGTAGTACTTTGCTACTAACCAGTTCGAGCTATTTTTGAGAAGTGTCAATCATTTTTTCCCTGTTTAAGGAGTTTGGCAAATTTTGAGGCTTAAGTTCTACTGAATCCAGCTGTGGTGTATATTGGTGCATTGACTATGCTTTCCTGTTGGGTTGGTGGGGTGTCACCCACTCTCTCCATCTCTATGAGGAGGGGGGAAGAGGGGCAGGTTCTAGCTCTGGTCCCCTGGTAAGCCAAACAAAACTACACGACTGATGTGACCAAGAAGTTGGAACCAATCTCGGCGAAATAGCTACAGGATGCCACGGGGTTCCCCAGTGTTTAATGTAATGGAATGTGTCTTTCTGGTGGATCCTTGGTGGCTCTCTGTTGCTAGCCACCTAGTTAAACCAGGCTCTTTGCAAGTCACAAAGTCTACCAGGAACCAGATGCCTCTGGTTCCTGGCAAGAAATCTGGCTCCTTCACAGAAAATGCTAGATCACTAACCAAGAAATAAGAATAATTCTCTAATTTCCTGCCACAAATAATGTGGAACAAAACAGACAACCGCAAGGCAAATCTAACCAATTCTGAAAATGAGGCACACAGTAGTATAGAGTTTACTCGCTAGTGACACCTGCCGACCACCACCACCAGGAGCTCCCAGACCGTCCAGTGTAGCGTCTCAACCATTCACTTGGTGCTGCAACGTTCATATATTCTTCTCAAGTCGTCTTGGCCCTTTCAGGTCCCAGTTTTTCAGATAAAATGATAGAAATATTTATGTATGTGATGGTTTGAATGAGATATATTTGCCAATTTTCAGTACTACTGCACAGGTTGACATTCAATTTTGTTCCTAACGGATGGCAGCATTTACCAGATCCAAGCACCTGTTTTGAAGGTCATTAGACCGATACAAAACTTATTTGACTTTGAAATGTCTTTCTACACACACGTGGATGGAGATCACGTATCACAGCCAAGGCCCTATTTCTTTGATTCAACTGCTATCACTATTTAAACCAAAGGGTTAAGGAAAAACAATGTTTTACTTAAAAACAGAGAAAACCTAAGAGACTAACAAAATTCTACCCTATTTAGATAATAAATGTTAATATGAAATTTTAAATAGCTGTCAATACATGTGCGCTATTTAGAAGTAAAATGCTATACAGTATTAAAATGATCAAGTACAGTATGTGTATAAATACCAATTTGAATACATCCGATGTAGAAGTAGATTCTTTGACAAAGTTTATCACAACGTAGACAATCAGGATCACACATGAGGCCACGAATGCCAGCACCTCAAATGCCTGTTCGCGAAACACTCCATCTAAGATGTAAATTATGCAGAAGGCTGCAATTGATAAAATTGTTGAATAATATTAATGGCATTATTCTCTCCATTACAAATAAAAATAATCCTTAGAATTTCTATGCTAAACTATGCTAAAAACTATAAAAACAAAACTATGCTAAATTATATACAGTGAAGACTCCCTCTAATGGATTAACCAAGACTGAACCCCACATACTGGATGAACTTTGCTAGGGTATCGAGACTATTTGTTTTCACCATTTCTTGGTAAATAATATATAATTATGTAATTGAACATGGTAACCAGTTTGAAAAGGAGTATTTTATCTATGTTGCTCACCTTAGAAATATCTTGCTTCCCATGTGACATTGAAAACTCCAGTCAGGGCCAGTGTGACTAGAGCTCAAAAAAACGGGGACCTTTAGATTCCTACCTTGACCACGAAGGAGAGGCCCTAACCATGGAAGACCATCCCTGCACAGAAGGTGCAGGGAAAGTCTGTTGTGGCAGCACATGGCCGAGAGGCTGGAAAGACACAGCCACAGCCTACAAAATGGTAGAAACAACCTCCCACTGGAAACATGAACAGGAAAAAACAAGGCGGTGGACAACGTGGAGGTGGGGCCTATAACCGACATATACCTGTCGACGATTCCGAGGATCAATATCTGCTGCCCAGTCTTTGACCAGGCCTCCTGGTTTGTGGTCTGGTCAACCTGGCTGTTCAATGCAGCTGCTCGCAGCCTGGTTGACAAGGTATCCTTTGAAGGTGTTTGTCTGTCAAGTTTTCTTCTGAATACTGCAAGAAGTGGGCCAGATATGCCCTGTATGTGTAGTGGGAGAGAGTAGAAAAATCTTGTGTCTTTGATGTTGCTCGAGTTCTCTCTCGGCATGTCTATTGCATGTCTGCTTTTTAATGGTACTATTTTGCACATCCAGCCAACTTGTTTGCTTGCTCGCTGGCATGTCAACCGAGCCAAGTAGAAAACCATTACCACAACCCGAGCACATCCACCACAGCCCCAACTGAAGGCAAAAGGGCGCACAATCGCCAACACCGAAGCCAAAGCATTTAGACCACCCCAAAGCTGACAAAAAAAACCAGCCCCAGGACAGACCAAACATGAAGCACAGAAGAAAGGTGGAGACGAGCCCTGTGATCAGAGATTCAGAAGAAGGAAGGAGGGGGGGGGGGTGAAGGAGTGGAGAAGAGGTGAAAAAGGGGGGGGGGGAAGGCAAGAGAGCAAGAGTGTTTTCTGCTTTAAAAATCAGTTTGTCACTTTAAATACTTGTATTTATCATTAATGTGTAGTGTAATGATTGTTGGTACTCTTCAATGTTTTGATATAATATATGGAACAATTCTTACTCCAATAGCACTTGTGTCAATTAATTCATTTACGAGAGACCTAACTGGGCAATTTTCACCTGCTCATTGTGCACAGACACTACGGTGATTGAAAGGGGGACTGAGGGAGACTCCACTGTGTATAAGCAGGGCTTAATACAAATAAATAACATTCAACATTTAGATAATGAGACAAGAGAACATATACATAACTCATAATACATTTTCTATCTATTGTAAGTGATCTTTGATGAATGCAGCTAGGATTTCTAAGAGTTACCACAAATTTAAACAAGAATTTAAAGAAAGGAAATCGGCTTTTGACGAGTTAGTGCACATCTTCCAGTATTACTGTATATACATTGCTTCTCATTTTTAAGAACAGAAAGCTGCTGCAAAGCATTTCTTATTAAATATTGCAATTACTTTAATTCCTGATGGTGTTAGATAAGTTAAATGCAAGAATTCAACAAAGCTGTCTGAAGGTTAAATATCCAAGAATAAATATATTACTGTACAGTATATCCCATATCTTTAATTTAAAGCAGATAGCACTGAACAAAATATTCTACACATACAGTACTTGAATTGCCAACTACAGAATTGGTTGCAATTTAATGTACAGTACTAAGAAGAGTAGATTTTTTGTTTCAGTTCCCAATGCCTTATCAAGTCTATGTAGAAAGCAAAGCCTTACATCACGTTCCAATAAAAATGTGTACACGACATATGCACTTGTTTTGGTATTACAAACTGAAAATCACAGCACAACTTAACTGTTTACATTTGAATATAAATCTGCCTCATATGATAATTGTACTCCAAAATATGTCCCAATAACACTATATTAAAACTTTTTGAAACGGTTCCATAGAGGACCCCACAGCAACTATTTCATGGAGGACCCCACAGCAACTATTTCATGGAGGACCCTGGACGACTGTTCAGTCTGCCCTACCTTATAATCAACCAAACTAATGTCTGATTAATGGTTCTGTTATTCACATTCATCTTTCATTTACAGTTCATTGCATATGGTCCAGGATATAACCAATAGTACAGGAAATACTATTGGTGATGTCAACACTTCACCAACAGCAATACAAATATGCCTAATTAGCCTTTTTTTTGTATTATTTTTGATGACCAATCCACACTAGAAAATGAAGGGACGACGACGACGTTTCGGTCCGTCCTGGACCATTCTCAAGGCGACTGTGACTTGGTCAACATTCTTCAGCCACGTTATTGTGACTCATCGCCTGCATTATTTTTTGAGTTGGATGCAGTGTACAAGGTTGTCTTATC
The DNA here is from genome assembly GCF_040958095.1 of Procambarus clarkii. Taxonomy (NCBI): domain Eukaryota; kingdom Metazoa; phylum Arthropoda; class Malacostraca; order Decapoda; family Cambaridae; genus Procambarus; species Procambarus clarkii. The sequence goes on from NC_091205.1 coordinate 23,933,175, forward strand.
ACACAATGATGGAAATGAGCATGTAGACTATAAATGACATGGAAAAGCTAATAAATATACTGAATTTGCAGTGTTGATGCAGCTCAAAAGTGCCTTGTTCAGAATGGTAATATACAGGCCGAGTCTAACTTATGAATAGGATGTATTTGCAAGTCGACCACTTTTAACTACCAGATTCCCCAGAGGCACAATGCCATAAATGGGGGATGTGTTCCTGGACAAAAAAAAAAAAATCAATTTGGAAGACAAATAATTTAAGAAACACTTCTGTTTATTCACCTTGAGCGATGGAATGCTTTTCCGATTATGATTTTTAAAGAGCAGAGATATACTTACTGTACTAGAGGCAATAAAATATGATCATTGAGTCCCTTTTCTTCAATAACCATCTGAAATAGTGCATTATTAGCACTATTTGTCATGTGTAGACTTCCGAAATTGTTTGGATAGTAGGATATGGAGCTAAAATTTGGATTTTAAAGCCATTCAGAAGATCAGGTATTGTTAGTCAGATGATCAAAAGAATGGATGGATTCGATGCTATTAAGTCGGAATTAACCATTTTATCTGTGAAGTAATCTTTATTAATTACTCAAGCAGGAACACACACAGCTAGCTTTGAAGAGACATTAATAATTTATTTGTCAAGTTACTCAAGTACTGTATTATCATAAATATTTGCTGTGATAACAACAATGACTATATAACTGATTTAATTGAAAAAGACAGTTTTATTAACTTTTAATGCTTTGGCAAACAGAATTAGCTAGACGTTAGAATTAGAAGACATTACCATTTGCAACAGTTACACCGTATAAAATTTTAAATTAAATTTAATATTTCATTCCCATTTCCATCTGTTGGAATCAATGAAAATAAACTTTAATCCAAGATCATCCAAAGGCAAATATAAACAATTTTCAAAATTAATTGGGATTAACCATAGTTTCCCATTTTTGACAGTTTGTTATACTGCATCAAGATGTGGAACCGTCTAGGTGCTTAGAGTACTCCATAAAAGAGCCGAAGGGCCTACGCTCAGAAAGACAAATATGTACAGTATGTAAAAACGAAGCCTATCACAAAAAGATACTTCAGAACTTTTCTCTCTATACTTAATGTCATTTTCCTCTCCAAAATAACGGTTCAACGAAAGAAAACTAATAAATACGTACCCGAATGAAAAATGAGCAACATAGCAAACACATAGTCTGATGCCCCTGGTGGTAAGAAGAGCAATCTGTAGACTGCTAAGCCAATTGTCATTAATGTTGATAACAAGCCTCCAATAAGTAGGACCCACTCTAAGAAGCGAAGACTCTGGCAAGTTCGTATCTGTAGATTTTAAATAAAATACTGTACATGCTAAAAAAAAAATTGAACATATCCACAACATTTCTACAAGTCTACATTCAGTGCATATGTTAATGTAATAAACAAATTATTTTGTGCATAATTATGTAGCAAAATAATCATGACAAGAAACAGCAGAGGAGTGAAGATGCCAATATATACAATACATACTTTTTTGCAAACTCAATGGTGCCATGAACACCCAACATTGGTGTTCCGAAAAATAAATAGTACTGTACTAGTATTGCAATACAGTACCAAATACTGTACCTTTGATACATGGTATTGCACTATACAATGCCTTTCAAGTTTGGAATTTACAGTATGTGTGTATATAAATTTTATATACAGTATATAAAATACTGTATAGAGTATACAGTATGTAATTTACCTGTTATCATAAGTAACAAATTACCATGCATTAAATACTGTACAAATATTAATAAGCATCAAGAAGTAAAAATTACAAATTAACACCATTTATATTTACATTGCCAAACACTGTAGCACGAGTTGCCCGAGACCTTGGTATCCCAAGATCTTCAAAGGAAATTGGGCGGTCTCTTCCCCATTCAGGTTGCTGCTGTTGGCCATCGCTGGGAAATAGATAGCTGCCCCCCTGGCCTTCCATAACACACCTATGACAACAAAATTATCATATTGATAATAAATACTGTAAAGTGTACTGCATACTCCTTATACAGCACTAAAAAAATACATAATTATAGCACTTTTTTTTTACACTTTTATGCAATACAGTAATTACAAACCTAAATCCCATTTTAATGTTCAGTATCTTTTCAAGTATTTTTACAAGCAATGTACAGTAATTAAAGCTCTGCTGAACCTCTTCACTACAACGATCAATTATTTATAGGCTGGTCCTATTTCTTCTTTAATACTGTACTTCAGTATTATATCACATCTTAAGCCAGTAAAAATCACTTTGCCTAGGCCTTATAAAGAGCTGTATTTAACTTATTGATGCTGTACATACAATTCAAGAAATGTGCAATACTATATTAATATTCAACAGCACATGCAAGAACAGGTTAATTCTATAGATCCAAGAGTTGAGATAGTCAAAGGAGAAAGTAAATTCTAAAAATGATTGAAGATGCATGCCTTGAATGTAATATTTGTTTCTAAATACCTCTAAAAAAATAAGAAAGAAAACCCAATGTTGCATGTACAGCAATGAAACGCCAATTTCTGGAGGAGCCCTGGTGCCTCACAGATGCCATCTTCCCGAGATTACTTCATACTAAAGTGTCACATTAGTCGCAGAAGTTTTGTTAACAAGAAACTCCAAGAAGGTATTTCAAATTATTGACCACCAAAATTTATCAAAACCTACTAAATTTCAAGAAGAATTATGAAAATAAATCTTACCTTAAATGAAGAATACATAATGTGTTCACGTTATAACGGATATGTTACGGAAATATTAACGACTTGTATAAAAACATGCTTGCTTTTGAAGATAAAAAATGTCATGGATAACCAAGTTCTTTTTTAGTTAACAATAACTCATGAAACTGTCAGCACTATAAAAAAAACTCAGAAAATCCATAGGAGCTATGATGAGGGTTCGAACCTATGCGCTGGGTGTTCAGAGGCACACACTCGAGACAACAACATCGTCAAAAAGGATTGGTACTATTGCACCCTCGAGGATTCCCGAGGATTCCACTAAAGCCTTTAAATCTATTTGACTATGTTGTGGCCTAGATGTCTAGAGCATGCGCCTGAACACCCCGCATATAGGTTCGAAGCTTCAGCATAGCTCCTATGGATTTTGTTAGCGTGATTACTCAGTGTATAAAAATAAACAATGGTAGAGGGTTGGAACACGTTAAAGTGGTGGAGGGCAAAACCTTCAGTAATTTAAGTGTTATATGACAGAGTCCTGGGAAGACGGGACACCACGAGCATAGCTCTCATCCTCTAACTACACTTGGGTAGTTACAAGCTTCCCTTCAGTATATGAACAAAATTTTAACTGAGGTAAAGGCTATCTAAGCATTCATATATTTTATTTGGCCTTCAGGTAATTTGACTTGGATTTAGTGGTTTTGAGTAGACATGAGGAAATTCTTTTAACCTAATGATGTTTATTCAGGTAAAAGTACATACTGTACACGGTCCGTCTAATTACCGCAAGCTACCACAAGCTACACAAGCTTCACTAAGCTTCCTAGCAATACGTTAGTAATGAATAAATATGATATATTTACTCATTATAATGTTGGTGCCGAATGTACAACATGAACAAATTTTAATCTGAAAAGTATCTTTTTATAAAGAAATTAGACGAAAATAAAGAGCTGGTGACGCCAAATCAAATCGACGATCCAAGCGTCGGTTAGGTTAGGTCAGGTCAACCTAACCTAACTTATATTTATTCATTACTAACGTATTGCCAGGAAGCTTTGTGTAGCTTGTGGTAATTAGACGGACCACTGTACATACTAAATGAGATACAATGTTGGATTTGTAAATAGAGCTAGTACATACCATGCCTAAAGCCACTAATACGCATAGCATTTCAAGCAGGAAATGGGAAAAACATTTAAACTAATCGAGATCAAAAGCATGATTTAAACTGAAATAGGGGGAAAAAAAATCTACCGAGCACCTCAGCCTACAGGCCCCCAAAGCAGGTTTTCTTGCAAATCACAGTCTTACCTCCAATTCCTGGTGACTTATTACTATTAAAGAAGATCTCTATCTGAGGAGATGTACACGCGCCCTACACGTGGATAGCTGAATAAGTAAGGTTATCACAGTGAAGGGCGGGTGTTTGTTAGAGATAGATAGTTGTGTTTACACAGCAACGTTCGTCAACTTTCCATCCGTCTTCATGAAAACCCAATATCATCATAATTCATTGTGTTGGGGCACAGACAGCTAGTGTATATAATTAATATATGTATATAATTAATTAATATACGTTAATTATTAATATATACATGTTAGGCTTATATCGAGGTCTTTCCCCCTCTCCCCAGGGTCGAATCACTGATCTTTCCCAGAACAAACTGACTAACTCCTCATTGGTACCTGCTTACTTATTTTTATTTATTTATACAAGAGTTCTTACATGCTTGTACAGCGACCAGCACGCATATCGTTTCGAGCAGGTCCTTAATCCTATGTTCCCCGGAATACAACCCACCAAATCGTTTAACAATTAGGTACCCCATGTTACTGTTGGGTAAACAGAGGCTAAGGATTGACGCCCGTTAATGATAAAGATTAAGCCCCCCCAAGAGGTGGCACGGGCATGAATAGCCCGTAAAATGCCCGTCAAGGATTGACACCCAGTAAATACTCTCCAGCCAGGATACCAACCCAGGACAAAGTGCTCGCAAAACGCCATGAGAGTGTCTTACCAACTACACCATGGGGGACTTCAAGATGAACAGGCCCATTAGGTGTTAGGAGACGCGCCCACAACCCGTCCACGACTAAAGTCCATTACATCCAGCGGTCGACCCCCCAGACGCATTCATAAATTTTAATAAAATAAATTCCCATTCAAAATGGGAATTTTCTCAAATATAAATTAATATTATAATATATTAGCATATTGTGCATATATAGGCATAAGTTAGGTTAGGTTAGGTGTTTAGGTTCTGTTGGCGATTATTTGTATTTATAGTAGGTGAGTGAAGCATTTACAGGGGTTGTGGTTCGAACAAAATTCGTCAGTGAAGCACTTGTTCCGGAAGTGTTCGAACGAAATCAAATCAGAATAATAAATTCTGCTTTCAGACAACACTCAGCCCCTTTGTTTAACTCCCTAAACATGCTAAACATAATCTCACTCCATAAATTCTCTTGTGTCAACTACATTTACAAAACCCTGTTCTTAAATGCAAATCCTGCACTGAAACTCTTCCTCGACAGATGTAATAGGACCCATTATCACAACACCAGAAATAAATATCTCTTTGATATCCCCAGAGTTAAACTTAATCTGTGTAAACACTCTATGCAAATAAAGGGACCCAGTTTATGGAACTCACTCCCTATTGAATTGAAAAGCTGTCCAACTTTTACATCATTCAAAATCAATACTAAAAAGTACCTAATTTCATCTTCGTAGTTTTTCACTTTTTGCCTTAAAATTGCACTGTATCTATTGCTACCCAATCTCCCAACCTTTATGTTCCCAATTTGAACATCTTTACCATTGTGATCATTGCTGTCTTCTTATATGTGCTGCCAATCTGCTGTATGGTGTTTATTAATCTTGTTTATCTGTATCTATTGTACCCAGTCTCCCAATCTTTATGTACCCAATCTGAACATCTTTATCATTGTGATCATTGCTGTCTTATATGTGCTGTCAATCTGCTGTATGGTGTCTATTAATCTTGTTTAAATTACTAATCAAGCTGTCAATGTAATCAATCAGAGCTTTAATATAACAATGTGCTTTAATATACTTACTAAGCTCTCTCATCTCATTTTTCTCTTGCAATGTATCTTTATCATTTATCAATTCTGATAGAAATTACCTACTTAAAATTATCTGTTAGATTAAGGACCTGCCCGAAACGCTGCGCGTACTAGTGGCTTTACAAGAGTGTAAATACTGTACTCTCCAATGTATTCTCACAAACCCAATGTACCTTCTTGTATATATATAAATAAATAAATAAATAATAAATAAAAGTTGTGAGTCGAGGTCCTGGTAGAGTTGTGGGACGTTCGAACATTTCCGGAACAAGTGCTTCACTGACGAATATTGTTCGAACCACAACGCTATAAATGCTTCACCCATGTACTACACATACAAATAATCGCCAACAGAACCTAAACACCTAACCAACCCTCTAACTATACATAGAATTTTTATGTATAATAATATTAATTTATATAAGAGAACAAGTAAGTAATTATCAAAGAAGGCACCAAGCCGGGAAGGCCATGCAGCACCATCAAATGTGCGGAATATTCAGAGGGCGCTAAATATCACTGAGGATGCCAATAAGAGAACAGAAACGCGTAAGGCGAACGATATCAAAAGTATCCGATTCACCAAGAATTCTATCGAGGGTCGAGGGAAAAGTGACAGCAGGGGACGGTCAGAAAGCAAGACACGCTCGTCCTGGAAGTCAGGAAACTCAACAAGGATATGCACAACTGTAAGAGGGACAATGCAGTTAGGACAATAAGGAGCAGGGCGGCGCTCCATTAAGTGTCTGTGAGTTAAGCTCACAGACACAAACCGTGTACCATCTACGCACAAAGACACGGGCGGCAGAACAGTGGAGAGGCGAGGAAAAAAGTAAGGGGACAAAGGGATCATCGGAGCGAATCAAGAGAGCAGAAGAATTATGGGGAGAGAAAATAATAGCCACGGAAGCGACCAGGACGAGCACCAAGCATCGGTTCCTGGAGACAGACACAAAGGGGCGAAAACTGTGAAATGAGAAGTTGGAGGTCAAGGAAATTGGCGTAAAATCCACGGATGTTCCATTGAAGAAAAGACATCAGCAAAGAGAGAGAGGAGAGCAACAGAGAGCAAAGAAGAAACAAAGGTGAAGAAGGAACACAGCACGCTAAAAAAGCACAGTCAGGATCAGGGTCAGCGAAGTCAGGGTTAGGGGGCATGGGTAAACTGAGTAAAGAAGGAGGGCAAGAAGCGGGAGGACGGACCAGAGGTGGACGAGCAGGGTCTGGAGGAGAAGGAAGGGGAGAAGGGGGGGGGCAGAAAGAGGGGAGCGCACCTCAGCAAGGTCAGTAACCGAGATGGAACCGGGGGCCAAAGAAACCCCCACAGTAGGAACAGGGGGCACCACCACCGAAGCGAGAGGGAAAGGAACAATAGAATTAGAGATAGGGGGTGAAGAAAGCGAAGCTTTCTTACCAGGGGAGGAGGAAGGAGAGGAGCCAGGTTTCTGCTTCTGACTCAAAGATACAGGCGTCCCAGCAGCAACGTATTGGGCAACAGACTCCAGTGTCTCGATAGGAGAAGAAGAGCGAGAGCGAACAACACAACCATCAGGAGAGCGATGGACGTCGGCCCGCACAGTCAGGCGGCGCGGAGAGCCAAGAGACGGAGGAGAAGGACGGGAAGGAGGACTAGAAGGAGAGGAAATAGAAGACACAGGAGACGTGACGGACTGGGTAGAAAGAAGGGGAGCCCTAGACAGAGAACCAGGAGAGGGACCCTTCGGGACAGAACGGAGGGAAACAGGGGAGGTGGTGGTGGGCGTGTCCGGGTTTAAGGCTCGTTAACGGTTGTGAGACTGAGTTAGGCGGGAAGGACGAGGAGAGGAAGAGCGCACCACGCGAGCATAGGAGACACCGGCGAAAGAGGGGAGACGATGAACCTCAGGAAAGCCTCAGCCGAGCCTCAGGAAAAGACAAACGGTCCCGGTGCTTCAAGTTGAGGACAGCCACCTCAAGTTTGTAACGAATACACGCACGGGAGAATAAGGTAGGGTGGGTCTCACCGCAATTGAGGCAGCGGGCCTGGGGAGAAGTGCACTCCAACTTAGTGACCCTAGCTTTCACACAGGGGGCAGAGAGAGACAGGACTAGAGCATTTGAGGGTACCATGCCCAAACTTCCAGCACTTACTGCAGAGCCGAGGAGATGGAATATACTCCTGAACGGAGCACCTGGCACCAGCAAGAATGACAGAGGACGGAAGGGTCCTACCATCAAAGGTAACCTTCACAACCCGAAGGGGCAGACGGCGATGACCACGAGGGGGACGAGTAAATGTATCCACCTGGAGGACAGAATGACCCTGGGCCTCGAGGATATGCTTGATATCCTCGTGGCAGTCCTTGAGATCCCTAACACCGGTCGCAACATGGTGCGGGAGGAGAACAGTGCCAACACTGGCATTCAATCGAGCGTTCTTCGAGACCCGAACAGGGGTCTCGCCAAGGCAGGATAAGGCGGCCAAGCGAGTGGCCGCATCCTGAGAAGGAGCAGCAACGACACGGGTACCAAGACGAGTGGGGTTGAAGGTGACAGAGGCATCCACGGAATCGACAAGATGCCTATGAAGGTAAAAATCGTCAGGAGGAGTTGAATCCAAAGGTTGGAGGTCAAAGTACTTAGTCCATGTAGCAGGACCAAACAAGGCATGGAACGAAGTAGGATGGGAAGGGAGAAGACGAGAGTGGCCGTGGCGGGGACGGCGATGAGAACCCGTAGAGAGAGACGGGTCGAAAGGTGCAGGAGTCACAAGAAGAGATGGAGCCGTGCAAGGGGACGAGACGGTCACCATAGCAGGCTTAATGGGGCTCGACCCAACCACAGAGGAGGGAGGGGAGCAGGGAGGAAGAGTCCGGTCTGGGCCTAAACCGGGTCCCGTAGCGGGGGCTACAGATCCCGGTCTTCCAGGACGGTCCGACTCAGGGGCCTGGTCATCCACCCCATGAGCCTGGTTAGTAGTAGTCAAGTCGTCATCCATATAGTAAACCAATATATAAGGGATGGGACCCGGAACCAAGGGATACCACCTACCAGGGTAGCCAGGGAGGCCGAGCGCGGACCAGTGCAGGAAGGGTGTGTCGTCCCCAGCGGTGCTCCCCCTTTTCAACAGGAAAGTCCTATTACTTCGTTCATTCTCCTACACTGGTGCTAAGACCCCAGTCCCCCTATCGCCCCAGCCTGGACACCCAACCATCCACTCAGGGCGGTCTCTCACAGGCGACCCCTCCAGCGGGTGGTCCGATGGCTCACAAGGCCCCTACATGGTGCCCTTCAGCACGTACACCACCCAAAGAGGGGGCACAGGCAACCCACACCTGTCCCAGGGAGGTGTACGTGAGCCCCTCACCACGGCAAGGAGGCACCACGGAGGGGCGTCCTTTGTAAGAGGACAGAGTGATACAACACCCACGAACGTATTTTTTAAGACAAAGCTCATCACTTTTAACAATATGCAGACAAATATTAAAACTTAACACCTTTCTAGTTAGTTTAGTTCATTTGTTATGCACCTCATACCCATCTTGTGGGCGATAGTGGAAAGGGTTACAGAGGCAAATAATGAGCTCGTGGATATAGACTGATTATGCGATTTCCCATGGCATCACCTGATACATATTTACTTCTAATTTCGTTAGTTAATTATATTATTTCAAGAGTAAAAATAGATTTTTTTCCATGTTCTGCATTCAGCACCAACATTATAGTGAGTAAATATACCATATTTATTCATTACTTATGTAATGCTATGAGGCCTTGGGTAATTAGATAAACACTGACCACTGTTAGATAAAGTACTGACCACTGACAGGCAAACAGTGTAGGCATCGCTCCAGATGAGCCCGACACCATTGGGATGCGAGACCCTTCCCCGGCTTAAGTGGGTGGAGTGAGAGGAGGATCAGAGTGAGCCAAAGATGGAGCTGGGTCAGGGCTCAACTCGACAGAAGCCATAGAGCACACATGTAGCACCTCCTCCAGAGAAGGGGAAACCTATCTTCCAGCAAGTCCAACTTGAAGATTTGGTTGTACACTAAACGAGTCTGAGTAGAGGGGTCAGCATCTATTATAATGCAAATTCAAGAGGGGTTAAAGTGTAGGTAGCAGTAACTACCTATATCCAGTCAATATACTATTAATTAATTTTGCCAATTGTACGCCATTACATCAATGTATTACATACAGCACTTATTCTGAATAAGCAAGTTCTGTAAACCATAACTATATTATGGAAGGGTTCATAAAACAAACATCACAGTAACAAAATAATATTTATTTCCTTTCTATAAAATGCTGCAAAGCTCATATTGAGGCTATCACTGGAACCATCTAATCATGTCCTCACACCCTTGTGTCCCACATAGTTGCCAAGTCTTCACTTGTTGTGTGATCCTGTGTTCTTTGCCTCAGATATATATATATATATATATATATTACTACATTAATAGTATTTTTGTTTCAATTATTTTTATTATGTTCATTGAACTTCAACAAACTATTATTAAAGGATTAACACAAATTTGCAATATCTATCCGAATCATATTAGAAATTAACACTAAAGCATCCAAGACATTTGACAGTTGTTGAGAGTAAAGTACAGTATTGTATAATTATACAGAACATTACTACATAAAAAAGAATTTATATTATGATCTCATGAAAGTAACGTAACACATGTTAACCTCTAAAATTAATATTAAATTACACAGTGTATGCCTCTACTTTACCATTAAAATCAACTAGTTAATACAGCTGTATTGCATTGGGGGGACTACTAAACTGGAGCAAGATTGTTAGCTACAGTAACTGATAAACAACAAATTTAACTTCCTGCTCCTTTATAATGAAATAAACTAAAGTAAAATATAATCTGAAGAAAACATTTCATAACATTACAAAATTCTAAATTTAGATACTGTACTGCACAGTTAAGTGCTGAAAATCATACCATCACAAATTTCTCTTAAAAAAATAATCATTTGGAATACAGTATAATTCAACTCATCATTAATTCACCAGAAAAATTACTCATTTTTACTTTACCATAGAATAATTTTACCTATAATAATCCATAAACAATAATGATGCTTTACATCTGATTATAAAAGCAGGAAAATGCCATTGTTAACAATTTAATCATCTTTTAAATTAAAAGCTAATAATGTAACAAAAAATGGTACAGAATTCAGTAAATTTATAGTACACTGGCCCATAGTGTATACAGTATGTATGTACTGTATACATACATTTATACAGTACAGGTATCATAAAAATTTAGTTCTTGTTTGCAATAACCATACTGTATTTATAAAAAAATGATTACTGTATACTGAATATGTAAAAGGCATTATATAAAAATCAGGAAAACCTCGTATGCATAGTCAATGACGTATTTAATTATTTTCAGACATAAAAAAAAAACTTGAGAATGTCAGTGAATTTATAATGCAACAAATAAAACATCCACAAATTAAATGTTGACATTACCTCTCAGGCCTAACAATAATGTGTTTATTGTTGCTTACCCTCCCATAAAACATTAACAAAAGCATTTTTTATTTTTTTTTAAGTAACATGTTTACAGATGGTCATTTTTATCATGACATTATGTAGATATTACATACTTTCCTCAAGACTATGATTTTAGCAAGTCCTATCATTACCTTCTTGTGGCATTCCCTAAAAAAGGCCTCATCCCAGGTTTTTAATGTAGTGTTGGTGAATAGGGAAGTTTTGAAAACTTGGAAGACTGGAGACAGGTATGAGGCATTAAGCTAGTAAGACATGCACCACCGACTTGTATACCTTGAAAAATACCAGAGAAAACTAATCCGAAAGAGGACACTAGAACATCTAGAGACAACTAACTCTTTATATGACAATTATCTATGGTTTTAGAAAGGAAAAGCATGCCTCATGATTCACTAGGAGATCGATGGGTGATTTGCATATTTCTAAACTGCCAAAGACACTTTGACACTGTCCTCCACAAAAGGCTGATAAGCAAAATGGAAAAGCAGGCTAGGGTAACTGGCAAGATACCAGACTAGATAAAGCACTACTCTATTTGCAAAAATAGCTTACAGAGGGTTGCAGTGAGAAAGGAAAGGTCAGGATGAAGTCGGGCCCTACAGGGCTTGGTACATGGACCACAACTGTTTCCGATTTATATAAATTATCTTCTGGAGGAGGTAGGCTTCTACATGCCAATGTTTACAGATGATGCTAAACTGATGAGAAGGGTAAGGACTGCACAATGCTACAGGATGCCCTAGGACATGCTGCAGGAATGAGTGAACAATTTGGCTACTGGAGCTAAATTGCCTACTCTACATTTTTGAGTAATTAGGTTAGGGAATGGGAAGAGGATACTAGAAGTATAGCACAGTATACAAGGAACACAGCTGTGGAAGTTAAGCTATAAAAAACAGGACCTGGGAGATGATACAACACCAGTGGCACACTAACCGGATAACATCACTGCATGTGCAAGATTATTGCAAGACTAGCAAACATAAGGATGGCTTTTAAGAACCTGTCCAAGGGACCATTCAGAATATTAGATACAGCATATATGTCCCATCAGCCCTAGAGTATGCAGCTCCAGTATGGAACCCACAACTGGTAAAACCATGAAAAAAACTGAGAAATTCAACGAGTAGCAATAACACAGATACCAGAGATATGGGAAATGAGCTATACTGTACACTCGGGCTAAGTAAATACAGCCCTGTAGAAACTAACGGCACAGGAAAAAGAACAAGAGGTGACATTATCAAAACATGCCAGATACCGAGGAGAATCGAGAAAATCTTTTCCAGGTAAGGGACAACAAACTGAAGCTGTGCATATTGACATTGGAATCAAAGTTGAGACAGATAAATGTAAAGAAAAACAAGTATGTGCCAAGAGTGAAAAACAAATTGAATAAGATTAAACCAGAGGTGGTTTAAGACCACCATTCACAGCTTCAAGAATATGACAAAACTGTACCGATACTGGAAATCTGGGAGGCATAAATTCACCAAGTACAATAACTATGAGGCAAACCCCACAAGCATGCATGCACACATGGCACTGGATACCTATAAATGTACCAAGTACAATAGCTATGAGATGGCGCACGCACACACACAGCACTGGATAACCTAACTGGTTAAAGTACCTAGTATCAAGCCTAAATCCCAACATAACACTGTATAACTGTGTTGCTGAAATTTATATGTACTCTATGTAATTTATGCCCAAGAAATAAGTTTAGGATCAGCAAAAAAAACTTTGGATTGGTCGAAAGCTATAAGCACACTTTTCTTTTGGCCTGAGCGGAAAGTGCTTGTCTGTCAAACACTACAGTATTAATGTCTACTTGTAAATTCACAAAGAGAATCTATGCAGATCTCTCTGCTTTAGGATCAATGTTAACATCATTAGGTAACAACTCCTTTAAGCAACTCGGCAAGTACTGGGTGCGAGGCTAAAACAGATGTCAATTGCATCACTTACTATCCACACCTGCACATCATGAAATGAATCACACTGAATACATTCTTGATGAAAATATTAATATCAATTAACTGCCAGTATTAAAGTTATGTCAAACCACAAAATGAGAATAAATGCATTAGGAAGCACGTAATTATAATTTGAGCTTTTCAGATTAAATATAAACAACATAGTCCATTTCCTATCAAACACTAACAAAGCACAACACATGAACTTCTTAATTTTAACTTTCTCCAGAAATATACAGCAAATATAAAATATAGAGATGGCAGAGATGTTCAAAAGAAAAACCAAAACAATTCTGCAAAGTGTTTGGTTTCTAGAAACTAGACAATTATAGTATGATCATAAAGTTGGGATTCTCATATTCATGTCATAGATTATTGGTTGATAAGATTGTATTTCATAGATATATACAGGATGCTCATAAAATTTTAAGTATTTTAAAACAACCTGGTTACTATATCAAATAAAAAAAATGTATATAATGTATCACAGGTAATATTATTCAAAATTTTAGCACGAACAGAAATTCACTTATTCAATTTTTCTTTTTAAAATTGTGAAGATAAACCTACCCAACACAATACTCAATGGTTTCGATAGTAGAGAGGGTGAATTGCATATAACGGTTAACAGAGATAAAGTCTTTACCAGTGGTTAGAAAATGCTTTAGGGGTCATTACAAGAAGCAAGCATTATACATACATGTATGTGCATTATCAAAAAGGCGGCGGCAAGCTAGGAAGACCGTGCATTGTACCAAAAGTAAATTATTTGGATGAAGAAAGAGAGACAGGTTCCATTACTAACAAACCACGGCCAGGAAGAATGGGACAAAACACGCGGAAAGTTTACTCATACGATAGCTAATGTGATCAATGATATAATTGAAAATGCAGAATGTGTTTGTGGAACTTCAAAGTCGAACTATGCTTTGTATCCATATTGATAGTGGATATTTTGAAACCTGATAACCTTTAAGATTAATGATGCTACCACTTTAATATATTACCACTAATGCATTTTACAGGTTGCTTTCATCTCATTGAACAAAATTATCAAGGTATTTATGGACACCGCTGAATAACCAACACTTAAATTCCCCCCCCCCCCCTCCGATGGGATACTTTTCCTATATAGCATTTGCCAATGTTTTCATTATACTGTCCAATGTGGGACTGTACAAAGGGTATGTATTTATGACAATTGTCTAAATCTCTCATAATTTACATTATAAATGTCTAACAGCAAACAAAGGTTTGCTAACATTCGTAATTACGAATGAGGGGCAACTACCTGTAGAAATAACATCAAAACATGCAAAAGGTGAAAGCCAATTAATGAGAACACTTGCTACTATACAATATAAACATGGAAGATGTCAAAGAAACTGTTCTGTCTCCTGAAATATATTTACAAATACATGCATAGAAATATTAAAATGTACATATAAACACAAAATTTGAATTCCAGGAATATTTAATTTAAGCTTAGGATATTGTGACTGATTAAACAGTTTAACAATCTTAGTATCCATTATTAACTTGCACTATTAAAATATTTTTAGTACAGTGGGGCCTCGATTTACGATGGTAATCCGTTACCAGAGACGTATCATAAGTCGAAACGATTTTTCCCATTAGAAATAAAGGGAAATGAATTAATCAGTTCCCGACTCAAAAAATTAACTTCAAAGTAAATTTTATACTTAATTCACCCAAATCTTCACTACAAAAGTATGTACAGTACAAGTTATTACTTACCTTTACTGATGACTCTTTTTGGCGTATGGAACATGGTGAGAAAAAGGGGGGGGGGGGGGAGAAGAGAGGTGTTACTGTTTGGAAGAGGAGTCCCCTTCCATTATAACATCAGGCAATGATGATTTCTCTGGGGTACACACTCCTACGTTTTGCCTGCATACCACAAGGACCTGGTTGTGGTTCACTGCTAGTTTGTCTCGCTAAAAATTTGTCTAGCGACACTTGTTTTTCCCTTTGTTTTAACATTTGTCTGTAGCGATGTTAAAAAAAAAAAAAAAAAAAAAAAAAAAAAAAAAAAAAAAAAAAAAAAAAAAAAAAAAAATATAGGCATGATTGTCACTAAGTAGGCGGTTCTAGTAAACTGAGGCAGGTCAGCCCGCGCGACCTGGAACCATGCGCTCAGTTGACCCGAACGTGTATCAACAAATATCGCAAGTCGAGTCGCATTTTCCGATCAATTTTATATAGTAACTCGAAATTATCGTAAGTTAGGGCAATCGTAAGTCAAGGTGCCACTGTATATACTTCTCAAATCCTGATTATTAAGAAATAACGTATATGCTATTGTAAATAGAAAAATAAATTACAGGGCAAATGAACCTATTTATAAAGGAATTTTTGTTGAACAATAAAAAATGGACAAGAATAATTTACAGATTTCAGAGCTATTAACATTATGCATTTGTAAAGGTTCACAACCTAGGGAAATAAAAATAGGGCATTTTTTCTTTTTTTTTTTAGTGAAACACTTCTTTCGGTTCCAATTTTGTGGAACCCCCCCTGGAGCCATTATGATCAAGCAATTACTCATATTTCCTGGTAGACTTTCATCAAACTGTTCCCCATCATGACTAGTGTCTTTGCAAATGATCTTCGAGTATCAGCAAAGGGTGACTGACAAATCTAACTTCGACCACCATTATGAAACCAGCTCACTATTAGACAAAAGAAAAGAGCATTATCCTCAATGCTCACTGCAAGCAATGATTAGCAACACAAATTATGTTAATTAATAATCATTCTGCTAATTACTGGTTAAAGAACAAAGCTACCCTTGCTGCCACCAGGTGGCAGCACATATCATACCAGCGTCAGTGAGTTGGAAATCCAATTTTTAAGCTAAGAGAACGCTAGCAAGTTCAGAGAAGAAACAAAAATTATGAAATGCAAGCATGCAAAGGACCAGCTCAGAAAGAAGTGTTTTAATACAGTCAACACCATATATTCAAGTTAAGGCCCCTCAGATATTTTGAGCCAACTCCCACGTTCACAAAATTTGACAATCTACAGGAACAAGAAAACAGACTGGATACTTACCTAAGTTGAAGACATGTAGAATGAAGGCACCATGACAAGGTAAATGGAAAGAGCCACTTCAGGCAGGATAAGCAAACCAAAGCTACATAGCAATGCAGACTGAGGCATAATTCGGAGGTGGAATGTTTCAAACATACTGTACCAGTCAATCTTCAGAACCCACCAGCCCAAATGTTGGAGCAAGACATGGCAGAAAATAAAGCCCTTAGTGTGGCAAATTATAGGTCATGTTGTTGAGGCCGACTAATCCTCAACCACCCCATGAAGCTGCACGAGGTGATGCGTGGCACAAGGAATCAAGGTGTGTGGATTTAAAAAGGGTAACAGAGCAAAAGGCATGGGAAGCCTAAAGATTCCAGTACAATGTGACCACAGGACAGAGGATATGATGGAGATCAGGGCTGATGAATCAAGGTGAAATGAGGAGAGATCCAAAATGGAAAGTATGCGACTTATTCTTGGCCAATAATGAAGGACGAGGTTGTAGCTATACAAATTCATCACCTAGACTGAATGACCATTCCTTTAACTGCCCCTCCATGATGACCACTGGATAAAGCAGGAAGAAATGAAGCCATCAATAAGACTTTCTCCAAAAATGGGGAACCTCACAACCAATGTGATAAAATAAAAAAATTAGGCCAATATCTACCTTGTGTAGCTTCCGGAAATCAACAGCCCCACAGCCTGGTCTCCGACCAGGCCTTCCTAAGAAGGGAGACCGACTAAGAAGGTTCTACATGAAACAAGAGGGACAAAGATGAAACAATGCATGTTCCAACTTGGTGACAGATGCAGCCTAAACCAACGCAAAACAGGTTTGGAAAGAAGAGGCATATATGAAGCTAGTGTTGGGCATGAAGCATCACAAAAAAAAAAAATGTAATAATGACCAGAATACTACATACAATAAAGGAAAAGTGACTGGGGAAACAAATACAAAATTTTATTGTTCACCCGAGCCAAGTGCTAGTGAACTGTGGATGGCTAAATGTTAAGCATAAAGTGAGGTATCAAGCTCCACCCACAGTTATTTTAGTGACGGGCAGCTTAGTTTAGTCAGACGTTATATAGCAATTCTTGTGATATCAATTATCACTTGCAAGGTATACCAAGGTGTTGTCCTCTCCTCCTTTTTTCTGATAGCATACTGGTCACTCCGAGTTACTCATCACTTTTTTCTTTCCCTAATTACTCCCGAGGGTACCACAGGTTGATGAGAGTCAAGTGAAAATAAGACGCCTTTATGGACCATAAACCCGCCAGTGAATTCTGGCCAAATGACAATGATGTAGGATGCGTCATTTGTAATGGTGCAAATGATGTTCAATGACAGCGTTGAAATGTTACTCGGCACGTTTTTCCTGCTTGGTTATTTTCTGGCTCGTCGAGCATCTGAAGGGCTTTCACTAAAAAAATGTTACATCATACCTGTGCAAGAATAATAAAGAGTCCTGATACATTAAAGCAATACAATAAAATAATACACTCAGTGGAGTGCCCCAGCAATCTATTCTATCAACAATACAAGCACTGAAAATCAAAATTGGTAATATTATAAAGCCACCTGCTGTTAATTAATGTTTCACTTGTATTGTGTCCACAAATAGAAATAAACAATACATATGTTCTTGCCAAATGTAGAAGTACAAGTTTTCACTTATATTTCTACATTTGAAAGAAGTCAAGTCTATCATAACAAACCCATTGTGCTTTTAAAAAATACATTACACATGTAGACAAATTTCTAATGGATTGAGTTGCCTTTGAATCATTGATTCATGGATAAAACACTACCAAAGTACAGACTTACCAATAACTCATTGAAAGAAAGATTATGAGTACACGAATGAAGAATTGTATCACAGAGGTCACATGTTACATATAAAACTGGATTTACAAGGCAAATTCTTTTTAGTTTCTGTACATACTACTGTATACTACTTGTCAGTTGTATTACTATGCATTAGCAGACTGACAAAGGTAGTCTATAAATGTGTACACAAGGAGAACCTTATATAAATTATAGCACATTTACAAAGCTTCTTTACTATATAAAAATAAGTCTGAACAACAATTTTTGTTTTAAATCTTGACAAACATATCCGGCAACTAGAATACATAAAAGTAATGTTGGGTAATACTGAATAGAGGGAATTCTATAGTTATATTATTACATTACTGTATTATATTATTATATTCACCCAGTTTGTGTAGTCCTCTTATTTACAAACATTAATAACATCCAGCAGTGGAGACTTGACTTAATTAAATGTCACATTTTTTTTTGCAGACGATGAGTCACAATAACGTGGCTGAGGATACGATGACAAAACCACACATCAGAAGATAGAGAAACAACAACGTTTTGGTCTGTCCTAAACCATTATCAAGTTGTGTTGAATATGGTCCAGGAAGGACCGAAACATCGTCATTTCTCGATCTTCTGACGTGTGATTTGGTCACCTTACATTTGTTTTTTCATATATTCACCGCTATAAAATTCTGATCAAGTCAAATGAAGTACAATAATCAGGTAAAGTCACAAAAAGGCAAGTAACTTACAAAAACATTTAAGATGAAGCATTGGCTCTATAAACATTCACATGAAACAAATACCATTACACAGAAATCTATCGAAACTAGTCTTTACAATTAGTAATGCAGTATAAGTATACATACATTCT
>NC_091205.1:23957265-24024765 GCF_040958095.1 Procambarus clarkii
TTTTTTCCCCCCCTTCTTCCTCTACTCGCCTTCCTTCATTTTCCAAAAATGTTATGTACCCAAGAGGACAAATTAACCCCTTTCCACATGATCTCCTTTCTTGGCACAAACAGGTAGCAAGATGCACTCGTGTGACACCAAACCACGTGGATAAGTAAATGACTATTCAACATTTACCGATGTTTTTAACAGCTAAGAGTATTAAGAATGTCGACTATTACAAAGGTTAGGAAAGTCTACGCAAACAATGGTGAACTGAATGTGGGGAAAAGGCATTTCAAGTAAAGGTGATTACAATAATATATTACTAAAAGCTTTTATGGTATTTGCTTGTATTATCATTTTGTACAGTTAATGAGAGAAAATAAGAGATGTACACATTACACCGTGTTAAATAAAACACTGTCCAGTGGTCCGCCACCAAAACTGTTAAAACTTGTACCTTATTTGTTATTAATATCATGTCTTTTTTTTGCAAATTGCTGCAAAGCAACAATTCTTGCTCAACATAATCTTCCATTTATTATATTTTTTCTAACACCGTAGCAAATGCAAAAAACCAGCATATGATGCTGTACTTCTACCAGATTGATAACAATTTCAACTTAATAAATCCTTCAAGAATTTGTCCCTTATCCTAATTATTTAGACATACAAAATGTCTGAAACCAGTGCCACTAATAACTCTGCTCATTTTGCAACATGTTGTAGCCATGTGTCACAAATATCGTACACTGTACTCGTACTTGCTGCATCATGTATACCATCTAAGCACTGATCGGCATTTTTGCTCATCACGCACGATTTTCCTCATGGAGGCTGTTGAATTACTGTTCCTACCATGTGACTTGTGTTCAACCAAAGAATATACATAACTATTATAAACCCAATAGCTACATGAACAGAGTGATCTTTATCAATAAATTCTGATATATTACACATGTAAAAACAAAAAAATACCCATATCCATCAAAGATTCCACACAAATTGTAAGCTTTAGTTTAAAACAAGTATGCCATGTATCAATTACACCTGACCTTTTGTTAACCAAAATATTACTTCTAAAATAAAAGAATTAAGTAAAACTTCAATGCTCCATGAGAAGTCATGTATGAATTTAAACATGCAATAAGTTATACAGCAAAGATTAAAAATACATCACTCCATTGCTCAACTGTGGCAATGGATCAATGAGAGACTTGAGAAACTGTGAGGGACTGACAATATCCATACATCATTTTTATATAAGTAAATATAACTTGCCAAACTACTTTAAAATTTAACTTTAAATACAGAGGACCTGAAATTCAGACATCACCTCTTTATACGCATTATTTACTTTAAACAATGTCTATCTTCTAAGAAGAACACTCATACTTATCCTACATTTCCACAAGGACATACATGCCTATTCTATCTTCATACTTGTTCCATCGTCAAACACATACACACACACTTGGCTTATCTTGAACATGAAATACTGTCCTATCATAGAAGGACTCAAGTTTTACTAATGGGTCAATAAAGGCTTCAAGGTCTCTATTGCCATCTATTTTTCCTTCCCATCTAGGCTATATGGTAATTATAAAAATAGTCTAATCATTTATAACGTGTAAAAAAAAAAAAGTTTAACAGATCTAATTATTATTAGAATCCAGCTTATCTCTGATGTTGTGAAGACTTGGATAATTCCTCAAGACCTTGACTGAAAATTCTAATATAATTTCATAAATCAGTTTCCATGAACTTAGCATGACAATAGACAAGCTGTGAAATAAAACAAGACAAGATACGAGCGTCCCCGAGCTTAAGCAGCTATATGCATGTCCATCCCATAGCAAGCACTATGACAACTCTCAACTTCAAGTTTAGTGCCAGTTTTGCATCTACTTTAAAAGCCCAAAGAGCAGGGAACGAGAATGATCATTGTGTATATGACAGTCGATAAAAGAAAGTAAACTAAAATATCATAACTACAGACCTTCAATGTTTCTAGTCTAATCTAGAGTATATACTTAATGCAAGAGCAAGCTTACTAAGAAAATGGACGAGGCCAATTAAGTCCATGTGGGAAACAAGCAAAATGTCAATAAATGTGTGATTATCAAAAGGCAGGAGTATAAAACAATTACAAAGTCCTGTATATCATTCAAGATACTAATATGATAGTAAAAAAGACAAAATGAGCAATGTAAAAATATTGGATTTACCAATAGTTGTATCAAGGGACTTTGGGAAGCAAGATTGCTGATCATCCTGAAAACCAAGACATTCTGAAAGGTGTGTGACTAAGTGGGGATAACACAGTTCAAACAATAAGACTAGGTCTTTGTTACTGTGTGTCCATGAGTGATGTCCGTGTGGCCAGTTCGCAGCCTAGTCAGTCACTTCTCACATTAATGGCGATAGGAAAGCGGTCTCCGGATAAGCTTCATTCAATGGTACAGTACTAGTATACAGTTTGTTATTCATTATACACGACCTTCTGTCACACTAATGGTTGCCGACTACTGTATGAATGACTGGATAGTAACCCAATGCAGACGAGTCACAATGTGGCTGAAGATTATGATGATCAAACCACACATCAGAAATGGAAAAAATGATGACTGTGCTGTACTCCGAGGCATCTTCTTTTGGGGAACCCGACTGGGATAAAGTGCTTCCGCAGAAGTATTAGCAAGTCATTATTAGCAATGCCAATATGTCTGGGGATCCAACAAAGTTAAACAGTCTTATACAGCCATGGGGAATATTTCTTTACTTAACTCAAATTTTAGGCATTAAATTACATTGAATTATGCCAGTCTTACAAATCTCAATTTTCAACAATAGCTCTTCTGAAAGATCCAAAATATTTATTACCTTTAAATAGGTTAAATGCAAAAACTGGGTCAATTCCAACTGGATAATATGGAATAATCTATGGCCGTGCTGTGCTACATTCTCGTCAAGTTGTCAGGCTGCCCCATATGCAACATTCTTGTGTTTTATAAACTTTTTGTAGATTAGTCTTGCATAATTGCAAATCTTGAGCAGCCTGGTAATAATTATATGCTGCATTTATGGCATGAAAGTGGAAGTAGCACTCAATATTATCGCTCAAATAGGTATTTTATCAATTTCTCTGGAGCCTAACCCTACTTGTCATAGCTGCAGTACTGTATCTTGAGGTTATCTTGAGATGATTTCGGGGCTTTTTAGTGTCCCCGCGGCCCGGTCCTCGACCAGGCCTCCACCCCCAGGAAGCAGCCCGTGACAGCTGACTAACACCCAGGTACCTATTTTACTGCTAGGTAACAGGGGCATAGGGTGAAAGAAACTCTGCCCATTGTTTCTCGCCGGCGCCTGGGATCGAACCCAGGACCACAGGATCACAAGTCCAGCGTGCTGTCCGCTCGGTCGACCGGTATCTAAGTTTTAAATGCACCGTTCAGATTTGCACAATTTTTACAGGAACAAACCCCCCACACAAATCAATAACTGTTTGTGAAGACACTTTACACAATACAGTACAGCAAAAGGTAAAACCATTATTCAGAGAAATGGCATTTGAAGTATGACTTGTGCGTAACGTATGCTGAAAATATTTAACACAGTTAAATACAAAGAACCCCTTTCAACAACTTCCAAATAGGTAGCAATTAGCAAGAAGAGAGGAGGGACGGGGAATTCATGCCAACAGGTAATTGAATATATGATAAAAATGACTTATTGTCCCTAACAAACAAGGTTATATCTGGATAAGGCACAAATATCACAAGCCTTCAAAACATTTGTGGTTAAATGGGCTCTTCTGGCTGTTTAAAGTGATCAAAACCATTCTACTTAAGGTAACGACATCCATAAAACAACATATTCGTTTAAAAGTTAAAAACTTATTGCATTAGTAATTTTTTAAATTAAAAAATAACCATTTTTAACAGTATATACCAAGAACTGGAATTTCATCAATTAACAAAAAAATAAAAGTTAAATGCAATTAAAATGCTCTATTTGTCTTATTATTTAACTATGACAACCAGACAAGAATGGTTGGCAAGCTAATATTTAGCCATAAACATGAGGGCACTCTGCAAGTCTTGTAAACCAGAGTTGTCTGCAACGCTAGACTTCGTAAGGGAATATGATCAAGCTGCCACATGTACAGATATTAAGAATGAGAAACTTTGATCTTTTGAAAATGTTATGAGAATGATAGAGATAAGGGAATGAGTGAGTGTCATAATGGCGTGCATCAAAGTACACGGGTGGGTGTGTATGCACGTGTTTACGAGACGTGTAGGAATCCGATTACCTCTCCCTTTCAAGGAACATCTGAAACACACCTCGAACAAGAAAACTGTTACTCCTTTCTTGCCCCTCATTGGCTTACCAAAGAAGCATCTCATTCATAACCACACCAGAATTTTCCTTCCTCTTTCTAGGTTAATGCAATAACAGCACCGGGATTGAATGACTAATAGGTTTAAAAAAAAAAAAAATAAAAAAAATAAAATAAATGGATCGTTACTTGAAGCTACAGCATAGAATTATAATGGAACCTCCAAAACTTGGAACATACTGGTCTAGTCCTAATCTGGATTCAAAATCAATCCAGATTAAAAGTAAGTGCTCTTTTAATAATAAATTATCACCAAAAAAATTCTGGATGTGTATTAACAGCAAACAATACATGTTTCTGCATATTTAGACAATATAGTAAAGTATACATGATGATTGTGTGTGTGTGTGTAATTACCTAAGTGTAGTTACAGGATGAGAGCTACGCTCGTGGTGTCCCGTCTCCCCAGCACTCATTGTCATATAACGCTTTGAAACTACTGACGGTCTTGGCCTCCACCACCTTCTCACTTAACTTGTTCCAACCGTCTACCACTCTATTTGCGAAGGTGAATTTTCTTATATTTCTTCGGCATCTGTGTTTAGCTAGTTTAAATCTATGACCTCTTGTTCTTGAAGTTCCAGGTCTCAGGAAGTCTTCCCTGTCGATTTTATCAATTCCTGTTACTATTTTGTACGTAGTAATCATATCACCTCTTTTTCTTCTGTCTTCTAGTTTTGGCATATTTAATGCTTCTAACCTCTCCTCGTAGCTCTTGCCCTTCAGTTCTGGGAGCCACTTAGTAGCATGTCTTTGCACCCTTTCCAGTTTGTTGATGTGCTTCTTAAGATATGGGCACCACACAACAGCTGCATATTCTAGCTTTGGCCTAACAAAAGTCATGAACAATTTCTTTAGTATATCGCCATCCATGTATTTAAATGCAATTCTGAAGTTAGAAAGCATAGCATAGGCTCCTTGCACAATATTCTTTATGTGGTCCTCAGGTGATAGTTTTCTATCTAGAACCACTCCTAGATCTCTTTCTTTATCAGAATTCTTTAAAGATTTCTCACATAATATATAGGTTGTATGGGGTCTATGTTCTCCTATTCCACATTCCATAACATGACATTTATTTACATTAAATTCCATTTGCCAAGTGGTGCTCCATATACTTATTTTGTCCAGGTCTTCTTGAAGGGCATGACAGTCATCTAAATTTCTTATCCTTCCTATTATCTTAGCATCATCAGCAAACATGTTCATATAATTCTGTATACCAACTGGTAGATCGTTTATGTAGACAATAAACATCACTGGTGCAAGAACTGAACCCTGTGGTACTCCACTTGTGACATTTCTCCATTCCGATACATTGCCTCTGATTACTGCCCTCATTTTTCTATCAGTCAGAAAATTTATCATCCATGTTAGAAGCTTACCTGTCACCCCTCCAATATTTTCCAGTTTCCAGAACAACCTCTTATGTGGAACTCTGTCGAAAGCCTTTTTTAGGTCCAGATAGATGCAGTCAACCCAACCATCTCTTTCCTGTAATATCTCTGTGGCTCGATCATAGAAACTGAGTAAATTCGATACACAGGATCTTCCAGATCGAAAACCATACTGTCTGTCTGATATTATATCATTTCTCTCCAGGTGTTCTACCCATTTAGTGTGTGTGTGTGTGTATATAATAATAAAAAAAAATGCATCAAAGAACAAACATTTGACTTACCATTATGCAACAGTTTGCACAACAGTAACCCAGAAGCCGCAAAATAGGGTTAGAGAACTATGTTATACCACTAGTTACATTCTTGAAGCTACCTTTAACTGTCCATGATTCTTAACTGTCTTAGAGCTACAGATGGTAACCGTTACATAACCCACAGCCAGCCTGCATAAAGTATTGGTAAATTCCATCACCCAAATTTTGTTCTTAGAAAGCTTCAATGATATTCTGTCACTGCTGTAAACACTACTGCTCTCCCTTTTGCAGTAGCTGCAAACATAATGATCAATGAAATTTATTATCAAGCAAAATATAAGAAAAATACTGGAAATGAGTTTACACGACTATGCGGCTTTCAACGCAGCTCGCTGCACAACTTTAATTTTTCTTGGACAAATCCAAATTTGTAATGGACAAGCTGATAATAATAATAATAATTTTATTTACAAGAGGGTACAATGGGTTTGCGAGATTACATAAGACTGGTATTGTACATTCTTGCAAAGCCACTAACACGCATAGCATTTCGAGCAGATAAACATATTTCTCTGAAACGGGTATACTGTACATATTTGGTCTGATATTTAGAGTGAAATATTATGTATAAGTGGAAATAGTAAAGAAAAAGCAATACTGCACAACATAAATTGGAAACAAATCTCGCAATATTGTTGCTAGTTACTAAACTTTAAAAAAAACTGATGAAAATAATAAAGATAAATGAATATTGTATGTTTTTTGAACTACCCTAATAATACCAGCTAAATAAGTTTACCAAACCACACACTAGAAAGTGAAGGGACGACGACGTTTCGGTCCATCCTGGACCATTCTCAAGTCATTCTCAACAACCAACTTGAGAATGGTCCAGGACGGACCGAAACGTCGTCGTCCCTTCACTTTCTAGTGTGTGGTTTGGTCAACATTATTCAGCCACGTTATTGCGACTCCTTGTCTGCACCAGCTAAGCAAGTACCTATCAAAATAAGGCATCAAGCTGGGACAATACCTTCCAAGTCAATCTTCATATCTCTTTGTGACTCATCTTTCTGATCAAATTGGAAAATGCAAACATTTACACTGAAATTGAACTATCAGCACTGTTCCTGTAAATGTCCGAGCACAGCCATAAGATTAATAATAGCTTCCTGATCTTGGCAGCATTAGTAATCAGCAACTGCGTGACACTTTATATTATCCACCGAGACTGCAGTGGTCACGGCATGGTGGATCAAGTGCGCATCACCCGGTCCATTAGGTAAAGCACAGTTGTTGGGTTTGGCCGGCAACTGGACAGATGACAGTTGATAACCTCGCCCTTTGCTAGGGGTACCTTAATTTGTACTCGCCTAGTTGTGCTTGCGGGGGTTGAGCTTTGGCTCTTTGGTCCCACCTCTCAACCGTCAATCTACTGGTGTACAGATTCCCGAGCTTCTTGAGCTCTATCATATCAACATTTGAAACTGTATGGAGTCTGCC
Organism: Procambarus clarkii; assembly: GCF_040958095.1. Lineage (NCBI taxonomy): Eukaryota > Metazoa > Arthropoda > Malacostraca > Decapoda > Cambaridae > Procambarus > Procambarus clarkii. The sequence continues at coordinate 23,964,807 of NC_091205.1, forward strand.
TCCACATCACTTCCGAGTGCATTCCATTTATTAGCTATTCTGACACCAAGAACGTTTTTTCCAACGTCTCTGTGGCTCATTTGGGTACTCTGCTTCCACCTGTGTCCCCTTGTGTGTGTGTACCACCCATGTTAAATAATGCATCCTTGTCTACCCTGTCAATTCCCCCTGAGAATTTTGTATGTGGTGATCATGTCTCCCCGAGCTCTTGTGTCTTCCAGCGATGTGAGGTGCAGTTTACCAAGCCTTTCCTCATAACCCATGCCTTTTAGTTCTGGGACTAGTTTAGTGGCATACCACTGAACTTTTTCCAGCTTCGTCTTGTGCTTGACAAGGTACGGACCCCATGCTGGGGACCGCATATTCCAGGATTGGAGTTACATAGGCGGTATACAAGGTTCTGAAGGATTTCTTACACAGGTTTCTGAAGGCAGTTCTGATGTTAGCCAGCCTTGAATATGCTGCTGATGTTATTCTTTTGATGTGGGCTTCAAGAGACAGGTTTTGTTTGATATAAATGCTTAGATCTTTCTCTGTTTCGCGAAGGACTATATCTCCCATTTGGTATCCAGTCTCGGTACACAGGTTATGTAACTGGCTTACTGTCCTCGACAATAGTACTGTATTTTATGAAATAATATATACTGTTGTTATTTTATTTTGATTGGTATTTTAAAAACAAATATTCATATCTTGTTTTTTTCCATAAATTCAAAAAAATGCTAACAAATTATTTCTTTAGTATAGAATTTGCAAACAAAATGGAGGAATAATAATTGAATACAAAAAACTAAAATAACAATGCAGCTGTCTAGATGAGTATTTCTTCACAACAATCAGTTAAGCATTTGTCAAGATGTTTTAAAGAAACTTGGCTCATTCCACTAACAAGACCATTATCTGATGGACCTTATTCATTATAAACAAAACCATACAGTCAAACTATTTAGATTTGTTTTTTCCAAACAAATTATTTAAAAACCTTACAAGTAAACAGTTTGTGTCGAGCCATAAATCCAATAATTGCAGCACAAGTAATTAATCTTGTCAACTGATACTGATGGATAGCAATTAGAGCCTTACTGGACACCTTAAGACATGTCCTTAACATCAAAAACAGACAATCTTAGGAATGTTAATGGAACATCGTTAAAAATAACCATAATACATCCAGAAACGAGTCATACAATATTATTTCGGTAACAAACAAAAAACTTACATAAAATGTGCCCCTAGGTGATATTTTATGAGTAAAAGTACTGTACATCATTCTACCAATGCTTTGAGCAGCATACTCATGAAGAAATGATGTTGTCTTACAATATAAAATCACTTTTAATAATATATCTGACAGGCATGGTAAGATTTGTGACATTTGCCAACACATTAATATTACGTTGTCCAACACAATTTATGTACTGGTATTTTACATATCAACTAAAAGTGCATGATTTTAAAAGCCATAGCTCATTTGTCTTATTAAAGTGCTAAATTCTTGTAAAATCACTATATTATTGTGCATGGAATTATGAAGCTCCTACACTCAAACATGAAATTAAAATTACCTCAAAGTCAAATTCGGGTTTGCTTTTTTGAAAAACTGGGGGAAAAAAATATATACTATAAATGACTAAACACATACAGGAAAACATTGGATTGTTAACAGCTTAAAACAGATAGAGGTACAGTACTAAATGTTCCCAGCAGCAGCACCACAGTATTCCAGCCACAAAACAGAAGTAGTGCCTCAGTCAAGACCTTTCTCCATACTAGTCATGTAATCTCTCTTATAATCAACTCTTGCTAACAGGATAAGACTGACTGGTGAATGCTAAATCTGCAGCACACATTTTCAGTTATACAAATAGACTATTAAAAATGTGACCTGAAATGTGAATTTACACAAAACTGTCAAATTTCAATGGCACAGATTCCCAACTGTTCACCGTGTGTGCGTGTGTACATTCTGTTAAAAAATTTACCACAGGGGTATTTTCAAAAGGTGTAGTTCATCTACAAAATACCTATTACTTCACTGTAACATAAGTGTTTCTAAATTCCTCTGAAGTATTGTGTCTTTAACAGAATTAAATACCACCTTTATGTTTTCTGTGTCAACTGCAGTTGTAAAGTGGTGGAAGATTGGACGACGATTGTTGTCTGCTCTCCGCTGTTCCACAAACTTGTGCAAGATGAATTGTTGAACAAATCTCTCATCATGAGGATTACCCTGTGTGGAAAGTTTCGTGAGTAGCACTATTTATACTCTTATCTTTATGCTATAACATATAAAAGAGACTACACAGTGCAGTAAATGTTTGAGGATTTAAGCACTATATAATCCACATGTCAAGTGCCTGTACTTCATGTACCTTGAAAACTAGGGTAGATCACAAATGTTATTGTCCCCTATATCAGTCATATGAATTCAAACGTTACAAACAATGAGTAGCAGAAAATATCTTTAGAATTAATTTTCATTCACTGAACATCATGCTGATTAATCAAATGAGACTTTAAATGTGTTTTCAGTACTACTTCAAGCTTTTAAGGCAATCTAAATGCCTGGCGAGACCTTTAAAAGATAACTCCCTCAAGAAAACAAGGTTTAAGACAAAAATATTTCTGACACTAACATCAGGAACACTTGCTTTGCCCGATGAACATTTTCCATGCTCTCCCCCACTCTCTGCATCCTGCCATTCACTATGCAGTGTAATTCTCTCCAATTATTTTATAAACTATCCCATTTGGTTGCAACCTAAGTTTCACTGGCCAGTTTCAAGGGTAGATTAGACGACATTTACAAGAATCAATTGTGTATACATGGGAGCTGCCTCACATGGCCAATAAACCTTCCGTGGTTTCCCATGATCTTATGGAGTCATAATGCCAATTTTGGCACTGGTTTCCAATGATCCAATGATCTTATGGAATGGAGCCACACTGCGTGTAGCCCCATTTCCCGGTTTTGATGCCCTTGTGTTGGACACTATGCATCTTACCTGGAATCTTTGGTAGCATCTTCCTCTACTCAAAATGAGATACTTCTTTCCATTCTACAGGAGCTGCCAAGATTTGTGGGCAATGTGATTCTCACTGCTCCTCTGGTAAGTTAGCCCGATTCTTCTCCCATTAGGACTAATATCTCAACTACGTCCCATATCTTCCTCATGTAAAAGATTAGTCGTCAGTTACATAAGTATACTTCCAGGCCTTCTGCCAATCTCCGGAGGCAATGTTTCGGAAGGACTAAAATGTCGTCGTTTCTTCACATTATATATACTGCATATATACATATGCTAATAAAAAGTGCAATTAATACTTATATCACTAATACTGTATATAGAAATCTTCTTTTAACCAGTTATATTTTAGGTTAAAGAAGGGTTATTATTACAACTAAAAACTACACTAGTGCCTATTGATTCATGGTACTATTAGGTTATAAGATACTCAACTGAAAATGTGACCCTATATGAGATGAGTAATACAGTACATGTACTTGAATGACAAAAACTTACTTACCACAAAATCTGTGAAATAATGGGAAATGTTACTTTGTCTAGATCTAATTTTCTGGATGAGCAGGTCAGTCTTGTTCAGAAAAAGAATTATGGAGACATCACGAAAGTTTCTGTTATTGACAATGGTCCCAAATATGTTGAGCGACTCTTCTAACCTATTTGTGATCCTGAAAAAAATACACTGTATAACCATACATATATATTTATACAGTATCATTAATTCAGCATTTACACTACCAGATGAATTATTTCATTTTCCTGGAAAGGACAATTTAATTTATTATGAGAGGTTCCAAAATCACTATACATACTACAATGAGTTGGACAGACACAGTTGGGCACATTTCAATTGACCTGATGTCTCTGTTCACCTAGCAGTAAATTGGTACCTAGAAATTGGACTGTTATTGTGGATTGTATCATGGTGAAAATAGTTAGTGTAGGGGGGGTCTCGGCAATTCCCTTTCCAAGCAGAATCATTTGGTTACTTCCAATGGCAAGCGATACACCAACCTATGACCTGGAGCATGTACAGTCAAACAAGATAGCAATCTGGCGCTAGTGCCACTAATGTTTCAACTGACTTTGCAGTCATTAAAAGTACTACAGATGGACTGAAGAAAAACTGAATCTAACCCGGAGTCTCAAGGCCTCCCGAATTCTCCAATGGCACAACAAATAACAGCCAACAGAGAGTTCTCTGACTTTTTATCAAATGCCTACTCAGACTAGCTGCCACCAGATGAAAGCACCATGCTTGTCCAAAAGTTCTCAGACCCAGACTGATAAATACCCTCAATGATGCAAATACTGTCCATTATATGTACACTTCGAAGAGGGGGGATGACAGGAGAGATTGGCAGAAACTAAATAATTCTGCACAGAAATATGCTTTCATAGGGGCTCAAAGCCTTATTTCCGAGAAATCTCATTCCGTGCAATTGTTACCGTAAGGATCAAAAGGGGTAAATGATTCCAATCTATACAAATAGAAACATAAGACCCTCTAAATTATAGAGGGATTAGGATCTAGGTGTGGTTCTGGTTAGTAAAATGTCAAGCCACACGACTTGATAATGGACCAAAATGTCGTCGTTTCTTCACTTTCTGAAGTGTAGCTTGGTCATTATATCTTCAGCCATGTTATTGTGACTCCTTGTATGCAGTAAAATGTCAGAGGATCACATCAAATGTATTGTAAGAGGAACCTATAATACACTAACAAATTTCTAAAGTGTTAATATATAAGAGCACCTGGAGAAATAATAAAGAAACTGTTCACGACATTTGCGAGACCAAAATTAGAATATGCAGTCGTGTGGTTTTCACACGTCAAGAAGCGCACATTCATAGCAGTCTATCGTCATCTCTGGGGTTCATATACCAACACTATGTACATATTCTGTATTATACACTGTTCCACTATATGCTTTTCTGTTGTATGACTTGTACTCCCTACCTTAAGTGTGGCTCACCATGTAACTATCGGCACAAGTGGATATAGGTCACTTGAGGTGACATTTGGGGTGGTGTTGCCACCAGACTGCAATTTATATTGGATGCTCATCTGGGGAAGGTAAAAAAATCCACTGGTTTTCAGAAGCTGCTAAGGCAGTTTGGCAAGATTTGTGGGTCTGGTAATATAACTTTCTTACTCTATCGTTTTATTCTCTTGCACAAGTCCGAGTCATCGCTTCATACTATATGTTTATCTTTGTTTCATTGTGTCATTATTTTATCTGTACAAGACAGATGCATGGCAGCTCTGTTCACTCTAGGGTCCACAGTATATACCCTGATAGAAGCCCTTTTGAAGAACCTATTTACTTTCTAATTAGCAACAGACAAAATTGTGAAACAATTAAGAATACCAAATAATTTAAGGTTTTATATTTATGGAAAATTTATTCTAGAAAATTTATATTACTTACATTTATGCTAAACTAAAAGAATTTAAAGCCTGAAAGCATATACAAGTGCTCTATACTCTACTAATAGTGAATAAAAAATAAAAAATACAAGCTACTGTACCTGTCTTCCAAGAGTCTTTGATCAAATTCTGATGATGAAGCAAGAAAAATAATTGATGTGACACTCTCAAAGCACTGAAACCATTTCTGTCTTTGTGTCCTTTGACCACCTACATCCACAAAGAGAAATGGGACATTTTGAATAGGAATGGTGAACTCTGTGATTGCTTTAGTGGCTTTACGGCAGTGAAGAATGTCTTTTTCTGTGGGTACATACTCCTGTAACAGAACAATATTTGATCAGCAAGGCAGGTGCAAGTACTTGACACACAGAACACAGTTGAATATTAGAAAAAAAAAAAAAAAAAAAAAAAAAAAAGACTACCATGGGCAACTTAAGGTTGGCTAAAAAAATGAATGCAATAGTTTGCTGGGGGATGCAGCAGACAAAGATGAACAACTTCAAAGTCAAAGACCTCGTAAGGAATCAGCGAGAGGCCAATGGGCTACAGTAACAGCATTAAAGATAGACTGATAAAGACAATAGCAGTCAACTTTAATTAAATTACAACATTTTGGTCTCTCCTGGACCTCTATCAAGTTGAGAAAGGAACGAGCATGTCAAAAATAAGTCAAGAGGGATGGCGAGGTGAAAGAAGAGGGTACGAGAAGGCAGGCATGTACAGGAGAAGACGAAGACGAAGAAGACAGAGTATCCGAGGTGTTAAAAGCAAGAAACTGAAGGGAGGAAGGGAGAACTTGTTCAGCAGTTAGTCTTAAAAGAAACCTCAGTTAATTCTGGCAACATTTAGCAGCAACAAGGGAAGACTCATAAGCATGAAAAGTCTGTTTAAATGGAGGAAGAGAAGTGAATCAAAGAAATATGGCAAATATTTATATTAAAACCAAGGCATGTTAATAAATATGAATTATCTGAGCATAAGAAAACTAATAACTGCCATTCAAAGAAGAATGAAGCATAAATTGTCAGCTAAACTACTTACATATTTAGACTATCATGGCTTAAAATTTAATAGAATCCAAGGCAAAGCTTCATGTATGGAAAACAAATTCGAGTCATTCAGGCCAAAACCTCGGTACTCTAATGATAATCGTCTCTGGCCTTCTTAACCTTAAAAATGTAGTTGGCATAATATAGAGAAACAGGCCTGAACTGCTATCAGTTACATCCTCTGCAAAAGGATTTTTCTTCTGTAAATTATATGTAATCTTTACTGTATGCTGTAATTACGATAAGCAATACTTACTGTTCAGTGTGTATGCCGTATAATGAATACAGTACTGTATATGAATGCATCTGCATTCTGTGCAATCTATAGAATTTATGAAACGTTTCTTTCCGAGTGGCACCTTGGGTCACTCCCTGAACCAGGACTCTAGTCAACCTATAACACCAACTTCCTGTCTGGCTCTGTCAACCTGTGCCCCATGATGTCATAAAATTTTTCAAATCTTGCCACCTAGCTCAGAAGGAAGACTGGGAAGATAAAGTTTACTCCACCTCCAAACTCCACTCATTATGACACTTAAGAGCAGAAACAAATAACACGCAAGGAATGTTAGCAAAATCTCTGCTAACTAATATCCGAGGAGCCACAGCTAGAGTACGTCGGGACTCCATGGGTCCCAACACGACATCTCCGAAAGAAACACTTACCAGAGACAAGGATTACAGCCAACAAAGACCTAAAGGGCAGAAAACGTCCCTTCAGCAGCCCAAGATCACCTATGATGGTGAGCCAACAACCTCACCTAAAAAAAGCTAAACAAACACAGAAAAGACAAGGAAATTAACGGCTCATGCAGGAGCCGTTAATTTCCTAAACACACACTGCTCAGGCATGGGTATACATATTACTGGGAATATGGAACAGATGTTAAATGATAATAAAATGAAGTGTAAACTCTATGTTATGTTAAGGTCTCTCCCTCACCCATTGTATTCTTGACTGCCCACTGATTAATGTACAATATACAGAAACTGTACAATAGAAGTACTGAGATAAGAACTGTTCTTGAACAAATAGCCTGGATGTGTCACAGTGGAAAGATTGACAATATTCTGGAGATGGACAAGAATTTTGCATCAAGATTGTAACCTTTTGTTGAATTGTGTCTATTCAGACAAGTATGTCTATGTACTTTTTTTTTTTTTTGAGATATATACAAGAGTTGTTACATTCTTGTACAGCCACTAGTACGCGTAGCGTTCCGGGCAAGTCCTTAATCCTATGGTCCCTGGAATACGATCCCCGATGCCGCGAAGAATCGTTTTTTCATCCAAGTACACATTTTACTGTTGCGTTAAACAGAGGCTACAGTTAAGGAATTGCGCCCAGTAAATCCTCCCCGGCCAGGATACGAACCCATGACATAGCGCTTGCGGAACGCCAGGCGAGTGTCTTACCACTACACCACGGAGACTGCTTATGCACTTATGCAACTTATGTCTCTGTACCTAGTCAAAGTATTTGTGTGCACATCTAGTATCATACTGCATGTGTAAAAAAACAAATGTACACGTTTATCAACCAGAATGTTTCTTTATATGACTGATGTGTGACTATATAAATATAAATGAACACATACTGAACAGAGCAAGAATAGCTGGAGCCACCTCATCCCTTTGTGTGTATTTATACCTCAATAAACTTATTTCAATTCAATTTCAATTGAGTTTTTGTTTCTACTTTTGGCGACATTGAAAATTGTATTTTAGGATTTAACGTTCACTTTCCCGTCTCCTTTTTCCAGCAAGGTGACAAACTCATTTGAAAAGTTACACATCACTGTGGGGCACTGGTCAATAGAACCTACTTAGAATATGGTGCACAGAGAGGGTACAACTTCTGCCTAAAGGAGTGACCGACGGAAGCCTCTCACATATACTAATATACACTACATTCTGAAGAGCTTTATGCAAAAGAATGCACCTCTTACCAAAACTCCTATTCTGTCTAAAGAATCAAAGAAATAAGCAACGCTGTCAGTCTGGAAAGAGAAAAATATATGAAGTTAGTCATTTTATATTTGAATGTTTTCTGAATATTACTAGACATTTCTTCCAGTAAGATATCCATTAGCGCAAGAGTTCCCCTATGTTATAGCAATTACAGCTAAACTGCAAGTCATAAGCACATAATCAGAATTTAAGCCAGCAATGAAAGAGCAAAAAAGTAAAGCAAGGATTTCTCACAGCCAAGTCGGTTTACAAAATACTGATGCCCCTCGCTTACATTTTCACACCTTTTATATGCCCTAACATTTCACCTGATATTATGGTATGGGTGTGGACATGACTAAAGGGACAGAAGGCACTGATAAAATACAGTCTAATATAGTCAGGTAATAACGAAGGGGGAGGGGGGTTGTACATCCCATACCTCTTATTAAGCTGATCTTACCAAGCTTAAATGCTCAAGGCAAGCTATTTAACAATTATTTAATGGACTTCATTTTAATGAAGACTGTTTACACAACAAGGAATACTCTTATTCTACTTAAACCATGTACAAGTATTCTGAACTGATGACACATGCACATGTGTAGAGTACTAGACATTTCACATACAATAACTGCAACAAGACTATTGTGCATATTAATAACGTTCAAAAATGGTGAATGACATGAAGAAAACCTTAACCCAAACTTTACCGATTCTCAAATAACTTTATGCAAGCCCATGTACTTAACCTAATCACAATCTAATTAGGGTTTTATATTTTATGTACAGGGCTGAAATTATATGTGCATTTAATATTCTAAGTATTATGTCTGTCAACATTCCCAAATTTGTTGCCACGTGAGGGACATATTAAAATACAGTATTCCATCTCTAAAAGCTGTTCTTCAATTATATTAAGCAATCTAATAAAAAAAATATTCAAATTCTTATATACAAGAATGCAAAAAATCCACTGAACATATTCCCATACAAGTTAACACTTTACTTCAAATAAACCACAAATTTAGGAGTGCTGTACAGAACCAAGGCATATTAATTTTGATTTCCCGATTTCACAGCATTAATACTCAAAAGTATTCAGTTGTACTATGTATGCCTTCCTTGCAGTTTCAAATGCAAATAGCTTAAATCACCATACAGCATTATTAAACAAAATTAAGTGTTTTTCAAGTGTATTTCATACTCACCAACTGATATTCTGCTCGTCTGTTATAAGCTTGTCCAATGCCAGAGTCCTTCCATAGCTCCTTCACACTTGGTACATAATCTAAAAACACATGTCGATCTAGTGACATGGAACCAGAAAATTTCATGACATGGTGACCATATACATCTCGAGATTCATCTCCCCAGGGTATCCGAAGTTTCTCTCTTGCATCCAATAGGACCTGGAGAGAAGTCAAATTTGATCTACACAAGAAAATTCAAGAACTGATAGGTTATCATTGCATCCACAATATGGTTAACATATGCATGGATTTAATGGAGGCAATGTAAGTGTGCATACCTTAGCATGCTCTATCAGTGCTTGCTGTTAATCAATCATATAATACATTTATGATTACAGTGCAATTAGGGATGACTGTCAGATAAGTAAAGAGCATAGTTTGTGTTATAAGTACAGTATATGGATATGTGGGCAGTGCTACTTACCTTCATACCCATGACTACATTTTTGTATATAGTTTCTCTATACTCGTCAATCTCATCATGAGCAAACCGATACCCATGGATGATGCGCATCTGCTTCAGGAAAGTCGACTTGCCAGACTCCCCCGCCCCCAACAATAGCAGTTTAACCTTACAAGAAGAATTACACATCACAAATAGGTGTTAAATTTCTCTAGAAACATCATTATGTTAACAAGCAAGTGACCTAGAACATGTCTCCATCATGCTAGATGTTTGTCCTGGCTATACAGCAGAGTTAACCAAACTTCTCCACTACCAATGAACAGCTATGTATCAATGAATTACTGTAATTCCTCGTTATATAATTTGTACTATATTATATTATATATATTTTGAAGTTCAGTCCAGTACTGTGAATTAGTGACCATTACATAAAATGCATGAAATGTTAAGGGCCTTGTTAAAGCATAGGCCTAATATACAGTACAGAATAAACTAATAATTAGTCTATAGCATCTATACCTAAACTCAGGTAAGCTGTTTATTAATGTTACCTCTACAGATTCTAAACATGAAAGCATTATTATTATTAATTATTATTATTATTATTGACTTCCACTTGTCATAGCATCAGGGATCTAAGGCAATGTGGCCAGGAGATACAACTTTCAACTCCTTACAACCTTTGAAATATTTATATTACTGGTACAGGGCAGAGCATGAAATATTCTATGACACGCCGATTATCCAGGTTGTAATTAACAGTTTGATTCGAGCTACAAAAATATATGGAAATAAAGTATGCATTTACAGTGCCTAAATCTTAAAATTGACTGCAAAACTACATCAAGCATATTAATGGCCTAAGTTCATATACTCGTATGTCCATATGTAATCAACTAAAGAAAAAAAACAATTGCATGTTCAGAATACAATAAAGTCTGGGACTGTCTAAGCACAAGACACTCGTGTAGATTAATCTCGGTGAGCAATAAACTCTGTAACTCACCTGTCGTCTAAATTTCTGTCTGTCCTTCTGTATTTCCTTGTCAATTTGTTGTGACCTTGTGTGTTGATCTATCTGAAAAGTCAGAATAGAATATAAATACAGTAAAGAGGAATAAGCTGGAAATAAATATACTAACAATATAAATCAAACAAACTTTGACAAAGAATGCAAAAGCCTTGGCAAGCGACCTAGTACTGTACAAGTATTTTTACATATTGTACTGAAGTAATGGTTCTGGGGATGACATTCCCTCCTTGCTGAAGTGTGTAGCTGCACTGCCTGATCGGCTTTACTGTTAGTTGCCTGCAACTAGTAGTCCGACAGGTACCAGCGTTCAAATGATCGAGGCGTGTTTTAATAAACTTATGAAGTTATCTCATCAAGATGAGCTACAGAACTGTTGGTAATTTCCTTGTTAGAAAGCAAGGCAGTAAAATGCTCACACCCATTTACTTAGGTACAGTATCTAAACATACTATATCCCAACATTTTAATGTTCAGATTTGGAACCAACACTTCATTATTTTATAGCTCTAGTAGAATTGTGATTATCCAAAGTAATTTGGATCTGACCCTCTTCCTGAAATCTAAACTTTATATTTTTATGATATTTTGTTCTTTCTGTTAATACAAGATAAATCCTGTACAGTATTTCTACATATTATACACCATAAAAAAATATTTCAGAGCACAAAGATAATTTAGGCAAAGTTATCTGAAAAATTTCCCACATCTAAAAATACTCTTGAATATCGGGAAATAATATCTAGATGACTTTTCATTAAACATTTAAAAAAAAAAAAAAAAAAAAAAACTGCTTTAATGAACACTAATAAGGACTCTATTATACAGTTGTAAAGATTGTCATCTTTGTCAACTGCATACCAATGCATAAATTTAGGGATTTTTAGATGCTTTCAATTGCATACATATGTTAATTCAGGCCGTAAGTGTTTTCTCGACACGTTCAAGTTCAGAAATTTTGCCAAATTTCGTGCCTTTACTATCAAAATCCATGCATGAATATACTAGTCTAGTGCACAGAAGTACTAATAAATGATTACATTGGCATGACATTTATCTATGCTTTCTAGAAGGCCAAGATAATAGATATAATTTAAATAATTCACTATGTCGAGGGGACAGGAAGCCAGAATAAATTCACACATTTTTGGCTTTTATCGAGTTCCCCGCCACCCTCCCAGACCAGGCCAAATTACTGACCCCTGCCAGGATGCAACCCCACAACAAGCTGATTAAATCTTGAGTATTTATTCACAGCTAGGTGGACAGTGGCATTAGGTGAAATAAAATATGCCTAACTATTTCTGTCCCCACCCACCATGGGATTCAAACCCGGAATTCTCAATTGTGCATCGAGAACGAACCCATCTGTACTACCGAGACCTTTCATATGAACACAATATGACTACAGTTCATTTCCTTTCTTCTATGTATTGTAGCATGGCTTTATTGCATTACAAGTTCAAAATTTAATTTCCTCAATTTCCTTCCCCCCCCCCACCTAGAGGGGTAAAATAGTACTGTATATTTGTTGACTATTTCATTCTCTGCAGCATGGAAAGCCTGGTCCAAAGCCAAGCTATCAAGGTTAAAAAAAAAAAAAAAAAAAAACCAGGTGCATTATAGGATTTTGATACACTACCAACAACTGATTACAGGGCAGCATTTACACCTTCATATAATATTGCAAAAATTTGCAAGATAATTTATTATAAACATTGTTGATAGTACAATAAAATCACAGAAACAGATTTAAATGTTAAAACGGCAATACAATTTTTAGCTGCCAAAGAGGAAGACATGTTAAATTTAAAAAAAAAAAAAATAAATAAATAAAAAAAAAAAAACTCATTATCAGTGGCCTTCACGAATGTGCTCAGTGCATCTTATCTGACACTTCAATGATAAAATACCAAAGTTATTCAATATTTGGATTAATATTTCTTTTTCCAAAAATAGCCTTTAAAAAACATTTGTTTTTAGACCTAATAATATTACAAGGTAACACCAAAGTAAAACAAGTGATGTTTCATCTTTGAAGTTCCACCACACAGAATTACTGCTTAATGATTAGTAACATGAATTTGAGAACATAGCAACTTGACACAAACCAGAATAAGGATCTATGTGAATGTCTTTCCCCTCCCTCCCCCCCCCCCCCAATGCCCTGGTAAAATTATGAAGTAGTAAGCGTTCCTTTTGGAATCAAATGCAAAGTGGGAATGTAGACCTCGAGTAGACCGGTGGGACTACTTATTTAAAGACTTATTATTTAAAGACTACTATTTTCCTCTACTACCAGGCTTGTGTTCCTGCCATGCAGCAAGGTGGCAATGATATAAACCTCAGGTTTATATCATCCTGGCGTCATCAAGATCGTCTTTCTCACTAGTCTTTCAAGCCATTCCTTGTGCTTGGGATAATCTAGCACTTGCCTCAGAGAGAAGACTAAGATTGACTGAAGTTTCTACAAATTTGCCAAAACATTTATACATCCTACAAAGCTTCTTATACCTCAAAAAGAGAATGAATGGGTTCCTATAGTCTATAAACCAACGATGACAACCAATTTGAAGCATTCATACTTCCTTGTGACAAGTCACTGAGGTGACAGCCTCACTGAGGAGACGGCCCCACTGACAGGACAGCCTCAGCCATAGACCATCTCAATGGCCAAGTAGCCCTTACACCATAGTGTCATTAAGAAACACACAGGCCTAAATCTTATACTTCCTTATAGGCCTATAGCCTGCCCACCACTGCCGAAGCTGTCAACACAAAAGCAACTCAACCGAATCAAACCATTAAACCTCAATCACGTAAAGGTATTGACCGTCAAGACTATTTAAAGACGTGATTTAGCCCCTACAGGCCTAGACACGTCAAAAATAATTCTACCCTCCCATCCCACCCAACTTTCCCAGCCGCAGCATCTTCTAAACGACCCAACCCCTTTCCCTTCCCACAATAAACAGCTATTGTAACACCTAACTGATGGAGGTGTGCGGTTAATGAGTGTGTGTGTGTGCGTGTGATGTGTGGCTCACCTCATCTGGCGTCCACACAGCTCTCAAACAACAGGCACAGCTCAGCATTGTCACCCGCGCCATGTTCCCACTATCACAACACAAACATTGACCATGGAGGAACTGACACGGAACAACACAACACCTTCCTTGGGGAGGGGGAAGAGGGATGCAAGTTTGCTATTTTTGAGGTCAGAATGTGGGGGCAACATCCTTTCAGACACCTATTTAGCTAAAATATGTGGTATATAAGTAAGCACAATTAAAATCTAAAACAAAACTGCAATATTATATTATTATTCTTTCAATTCTAGCTATATCATTGTATATATATAATGAGTTGTTATTATTATTTATACCGACGTTTGCTCTTTATCACTGTTTTATCCAGTGGATTTATTAATAGTGTCATAAGCTCAGTCAAATCTAAAAATATGATGGTCTATTAATGTCTCTCCTTTCACAATCACGTTCTGAGAAAAATCAAGCAGTGATGACGTCATTATTCCTCCCTTGCACGACCAAACTATGACGTCACGATCACACCCTTCTACCACATCCTGGAAAAAATATCAGGAATGATTCTTAATTCCCAGTTTCACCCTCAGAACTACACATGTTTCATATTACAGTACCAATTCTAAATCATACATCATCCTAAAGTTACAATTAAAGAGGGGTATATATATGATTATGAAGATTTAAACAAGTACTTATGATACATATTCTATTACTAAACCTAAAATAAATATTATTTTTGACTGAAAGGCAACAGCAAAAGTCATTCAATATATCGCAGCTATAATTACAATCCCTCCTGACAAAAAGTTTTATGGTTTGTATATATATTTGTATATACAGAGTACAGCAGACGGGAGAAAGATTTCAAGCTGAGAGTGAATAATTGAGTCATTAAGTTGTATCCAAGGATACCCACACCCCCAAGACTGGCTGGGCATCAATTAAGCTTCCAAGATTAATTTATAGAATCTTTAATTCATTTTCAGTACAGATAAATAATATAAATGGGGTCTACAGTGGCGCGTCATATATATATATATATATTTATTGGGAGATTGCTCACAAATTCTGGTACTTGGATTGTTTGACATTTGACTGAGTTCGTGGGGGGGGGATAAAAAAGTTTGATGTGAACTATTTTTTAAGGAATTTGCATGTTTAGTTGTGTTTATGTGAGGGTGTAGAGCAGGTGGTGATGGGCGGTTAGAGTGGGTGGGTGGGTGTTGAAAAGGTGGAGGGGGTGATGAGGGGGGGGGGAGAAGCTGTTTTAGTATGGGGGGTACAGAGAGGTGGGCGGGATTTAGTGGGGCGTGAGGGGTGGGGGGCGTGTGGAGGGGCTGGGGAGGGCGTGGATGGACAGTCTCGTTGCCTCAAAATTGCTGGTCGCAAAAAGAGGATATGTGAGTCATATATGTTTTTGTAGCAGCTGAGTAAGCTAGACAGCGAGACTAAGGCGGCTGCTTCTGCAACGCCATCTCGGATAGCTTCCTCTCTCACTCTAGTGCACACACACACACACAGTTTCCCTCACAGTTTCAAGTGTAGATATGATAGAGCCCAATAGGCTCAGAAACCTGTACACCTGTTAAATGACGGTTGAGAGGCGGGACCAAAGAGCCAGAGCTCAATAGCAAGCGCAAGCACAAATAGGCGAGTATAAATAGGTGAGTACACACACACACACACACACACACACACACACACACACACACATGAATAAGTATACACACGTGTGTGTGGGTGTGCATATACTAAGCTAATTGCATTCACCCAGATGTATTCACATATTTGAGCTTGTGGGTCTTGCCTGTCAACTTCTAATAGAGTGGTAGAAGTTTTCCGAGCCTATTGGGCTGTCGTGTCTATACATTTCAAGTTGTACCTGCAGTCTGCCTACTTAATTTTACAATATATTTATATAGTGCGCTACATTTTCTAATATCTTTGTAACTTATTTCGGTACTTAGCTTCCACCTGTATCTTTTTACTTGTGTATTACAAATATCAAATTTTCTTTCCTTGTCTGTCATCTTAATTCCCCCTGAGTATTTTATGTGAGGTGATCATGTCTTCTTCAGTTCTATCTCCCAGCAACATGAGATTTAATGTTTGTAGTCTTTCCTCGTAACTCATACCTCTCAAATCTTGAACTAGTCTTGTGGCATACCTCTGGACAGTCTCCAACTTTGTTTCGTGTTTACCTTAGATATGAACTCCGCGTTGGTGCCTTTTCTTTATCCGACTCTAATAGACCTTGCCTTCAGCGTGCGTGTGTGTGTGTGTGTGTGTGTGTGTGTGTGTGTGTGTGTGTGTGTGTGTGTGTGTGTGTGTGTGTGTGTGTGTGTGTGTGTGTGTGTGTGTGTGTGTGTGTGTGTGTGTGTGTGTTCCCTTCCCTTCAGTGTGTGTTCGTAAATACCATAACATTTATAAACACCACTGAGTCCACACACAAAATCTGATCATAGGCACATGCACACACAAGGACAGGGACACATACATGCTAGCGCAAAAATGCACGAAAAAGTCAACATGCATGGACATGTTCCCACACACACGTATGTCAGAGCACACCCCTGCATGGATGGAGTATGTTTAGCATGCGTCAGTGGGTGTCTGTTGACCTCTAAGATGGTGAAAGCGTGGCAACAGACTGGCATGCGAAAGGCACCGGATAAGTATATCTAGACTGAGAGAGAGAGTTTGTATGAGGTTGGAGACAAGATGCCTGGTGTTAGTCGCATTCAACTTTGCAGGGTGATTGGTCTGGGGTACACAACGAACATAGGTTGGTCAGGGTAAGTCTTATTGGTTAAAAGAGGGAGGTAGGGTGCAACAATGACCCCACCCATACTTAATCAACGAAAATACGCTGGCCGAGTCTCTAGATTTCTTCACTCGTAAACGATGAACATGAATTGAGTATTACATTTTCTTAAGAGAGAGTAACAGAGAGTGGGGAAGGGGGAGAGAGAGACCCAAGCTCAGAATATATATTTTGTCACGAAACTCTCCTTAGGAAAGGAGATTGGGCCTATTCAACAACAACATATCTGCATACTCAAGTGTAAGACATTATCAAGAACAGCAACAACAATACGTGATGAGAAGCCCGTGGCTAGAGAAGACTCCAGTACTCTCTACACCCCAGTACCCGTGACCCTGACACACCTGGTGTCTGGGAACCACCTCCACTCGCTGGTTAACAAGCTTACTGCTTGTTTATAACTGCCGCTGGCAATTACCTGCACACCAACGCCACCTACACGGCCTCGCCCGTGTATATAAGGAGCTCACCAGCCATTAGAAAGAGGCACCACTCCTGTGCCAGGTAAGTTACGGGCTCACCATAGCCCGTGCTACTTGGAACGTGTTTCGAGTAGCTGAATCTATAACAACAACAACCACAACCACTAGAAAGCACTAATTACTGCCCCGCTCCTGTGCCAGGTAAGTCCACTACGGACTCACCATAGCCTGTGCTACTTGGAACATTTTGTTCCCAGTTGCTGAATCTATAACAAAAAACAACACTAGAAAGCAGAATACTCTTCAGTTCAGTACTCCAAGCTGTACATCTACTCTCGCTCCCCTGGCTGGTGGTAGACTTACACAGCTAATGTATATAGTATTTTCCTCCACCTGTCATTTTGATCTTAATGTAACGTTCACATGTTTATTTCTTTTACATTTTTTGCACTGTGTATAAGCCAAGTTTCATAGAGGATCTATTTTTGTAATTGTTAAAATCATTTTTTGTTATATTAAAATATTTAAGTTTTTCATTCTTTGTACTTTATCCCGGAGCTAGAACACCGCAAAGAGCTCAATAGCAGTTTTATTTACTTTTTTTTATTTAATGTGATTGGCATTCCATCCGCCAGA
This sequence comes from Procambarus clarkii, assembly GCF_040958095.1. Classification (NCBI taxonomy): domain Eukaryota; kingdom Metazoa; phylum Arthropoda; class Malacostraca; order Decapoda; family Cambaridae; genus Procambarus; species Procambarus clarkii. Next base: position 23,982,884 of record NC_091205.1, read on the forward strand.
ATAGCTACTGTTCTATTCGCAATTTTTTCAGTCACATTTCAGTGCCCAAGATACAGCAAGCATTTCCTCTCTGGATCGCCACGCTGAGGCGCTGGAACAGTTAACTGGCCGCTCTAGAGTCTTTAGTTTTCCTAATGAGTTCTCCAACCATCACCTTCAGGAACTTTAGTGCACATTTACCCCAGGCGCCCAGGGTCTCAGAGCATATATATATAAATTAGTCTTAAATTACCACCCCAACCCATGAGATTAGGCTGACAGCTCCCTGAGCGCCACATAAATATCATTTTACACTACCCGGGTAGCCTCATGATACATCACATACATAAATTTATCCCTAACTGATTTCAACTCCCTCCCACTCTCTCTCTCTCTCTCCTTAATTGCTATACACACACGTTCCTTACTTTGTATTAATGATTTAGACGTTAATTTCACGTAAATGCCAAACTTGTCTTTGAAACTGGGAATTATGCAATCAGGTGTGAATATATTTCCAGCTCACGACACACGTTGACCTCGTAGAGTCAAGGGATATTTTGTGGCGTTGATATTTTCCTCTTCCACGAATTGAACTTTGTATTACATAATTTCGTAAACATCGATGACATTATAGCAACTCCCTCTTCCCCCCCCCTCCCCTTATATTTGATGTTTGGCTACGTTTTGCATATTAGTGTTTTTTCTTGAAATTATGAAAAGATTGGCAATTGTTTTGTTGTTGTTTTTACATTCAGCTACTGGGAACAAAAAGTTGTAAGCAGCACGGGCTATGGTGAGCCCGTCACACTCGCCTGACACAGATGTGCCAGATATGCAAATCATTTCATAATTTAACATGACTAAAATAGTATGTGGAATATAATAATTCACACAGGCTGTACTATTGAATACCATAATGCCTTGCTGTATGTGGAAGAAATATGGATCCTGGTGAAATAGTTTAATTACCAATTAACACAGCAAACGGTAGCTTCTGGAAAATGACACAAATAAAAACCTCAACTATACATGAATGATACCCGACGTACCCTTGAATACCAGGACAAACATTATATTTTAGCATTAACGATCCTGCATGTATGTCTCATCCTTGACTATTAAATCATATAATAATGATTAATTCATTGTGTTTGGCGGACAGACAGCCAGAGTGTATTCATACACTTTAGGCTTATATCGAGGTCACCCACCAACAGGTCGAATTACTGACCCAACCCAGGATGCAACTCCACAACAAGCTGACTCCTGAGTACCTACTTACTGCTAGGTGAACAGACGCATTAGGTGATAGGTAATGCGCCCAACCATTTCTGTACCGCCCGGGATTCGAACTCAGGTTCCTCGATTGTGAGTCGAGAACGAAGCCGACTGTACTACCGAGACCCATATAAAGATCATGTATACTTACTGCATGGTTGATATGACATCATTGGATAAGCTTAAAATATGGGTAACGAAAATCATCCCAGAACTAATTAGATTATCTTGAAAAACAGTATATAGGTGATAGCTCTACATTAGCCACGGACGGGAGACATCTCCCGTCACGCAGGGTGCAGTCGCACCTCCACAGATCTCCAGTATCAGCTATTGATACTGGTAATGGCCCAAAAGGGCCACCACTTATGGGCTATTCGTGCCCGTGCCACCTTTTGGGTGGCTTAATCTTCATCAATTAATTACCCACATTTCCTTACAAGTTTTATAACAAAACCATCAACCACTTTTCAGAATATCTAATGTGACTCACTCAAAAAGGCCACAACTTAAAACTGACCAATTAACCGACAAAATAAAGCAGTTAGTTTTGTTAATAATTTATTACTAACCTTGTAATGTGGGCGGTGATGGAATGAGGAGTTACAATCACTTAACAAGTTCAAGAACACTCCAGTGTTCTTTAAACTAAGTAATTTACGTTAATATTGAACGTGTTACGTTTGATACATGTATAGACATTGTTCAACACAGGTATCCTGTGGGAGGTTGAAAGCCTATCACGATCAAGTCAGTATATGGACCACTTTACAGCACGAAAAATTGGTATACTGTACTTGGCTTCGATTTTTTTTAAATATGCAATTTTAGATGAAGTATTTGAAGATGTCTTGAAAATATATTATTGTCTCTCTAAACTCGTATTGCAAAAGTGTACTACTTAGACACCAAATCAGAAAAAAGTGGTTATTGAAAATATTTAAATATGTAAATTAATTCAAATAAATCAGTAGGTGCAAACCTCTAGATACTTACAGCTAGACCAAAGTCTAACATCTATAAGAGTCTGCTGATTGTAATAGACAATATACAGTTACGTGGTTCTTCTTTGCAAAGTAGTATGCTAAATAAAAATTACTAGTATAGATTTCCTTTTGTTTAAAATTTAGAAATGTTTTTCTAATTTCTCGGTGTATTATTGTTCTAAGGTTGTTCATAAACAATGCAAATTATATAATTAATTCCTAAATTCAAAGCACATGTCATCTGTTCTATCAATCATTCGGAGGCCAGAGGATCACATCAACATCAGGGAGGATAAAAACCTACAATTATTAAACGCCTGACGCAGCCTAGCCAGTGAAGCCGTCAGAACAAGAGCTTACTAGTGCTCAGTGCTAATATACATTGCGTGAAGCAACTCATTACACTAAACAGAAGCTTCTTCACACGGCAGCGCCCCGTGAAGGCTGGCTCTGTCTGCCAGCCAGCATGGCCACTTGAGGCTGTCAGACAGATTAATTTAGGCAAATTTTGACGCGTAACTCTTGTAGTCAATTTGTAACTTCCGACTTATCTATTTTTCTTCTGGCATTAATCACTATTGAGTAAGCAGCTTTGATTTCTTTTTAACATTATATATATATATATATATATATATATATATATATATATATATATATATATATATATATATATATATATATATATATATATATACACATTAGTATATTTTGGTAGCAGTCTTTCTTGTAAAAATATGTTGTTGAATATGACCGAAAGGATAAGATTAATAATTTTAACACGAATCTTCTCAATATTTCTTACGTTTTTCTTCACTGTCGAGGGTAATTGAGAAATTAACTCTCCAAAATTCATTCTTTACATTTTTATTTTTGGTCTGACGCCTGAACGCGTTTCGTAAGCTTCTTACATTTTCAAATCTAGTTTACACATAACATACATCATATTCATACTCGTTTTGGGTGAGGTGATATGGCACAAAAGTTTTGGTAGAAGTGACAGAACACGAATCAATGGGTATGAAAACATAAGAATGGAAGTACCTGCAGAAGGCCTATTGGCCCATACTTTCTCTTGCTGCTTCGATGTTGATTCGGGGTCTTAAAGTAGAATATAGTTGTGCATTGATTGGCTGTTGATTGCCGGTGTTGACTTTTTGATGTGTAGTGCCTCGCTGATATCGAGTCTCCTGCTATCGCTGTATTTAGCGATGATTTCTGTGTGGCTTGTTAAGATTTCTCTGGTGATGGTCTGGTTGTGAGAAGAGATTATATGTGCCTTGATGGAGCCCTGTTGTATGTGCATTGTTAATCGCCTGGTAAGAGACGTTGTTGTCTTGTCCTATTTATTGAGTTCTTTAGGGCTTACAGTCCCCAAGTGGGTATTTGAAGGCACAGAAAACGTTGATTTCCTTCAAGGTGTTCTGTTTGGTGTCTGGGGAGTTTTTCATGAGTAGGTTGGCCGTTTTTTTGTTTTTATAGTAAATTGTCAATTGTATTTTCTGACTTCTGTCTGTATGGATAACGTTCTTATTAATAATATCTTTCAGGGACCTGCCCGAAACGTTATGCGTGTTAGTGGATTACAAGAATGTAAACACATGAATGCTATATACTCTCATAAACCCAATGTACCTACTTGTATATAAATAAATAAATAAATAAATAAATAAATAAATTTATCGCTAGCTTAAGACTATATAAGTTTCCCCTGCTACTGTTTTGTCCTCCATCACAAAGAACGGAAGTTCGCTCACCAGTAACTTGTTCATCGTGAAGGCGAGATTGCATTCTGTGCATATGGTTACCGATTGTCAGATACTTGAAGTACGAGTCCTATCCCAACTTTGGTAGAATACGGACGTGTCCTTGAAAATCGTAAACGTGTGATCACCTGCTAGGGAATCCGTGTGCTCATCCGTTGATTGATCAGTGAATGTCTGTCTGACATGCTTCCATGTCTGGCATGGAGGATAATCAAGATGGTAACAAGCCCATTTCAAGAAATAAAGTCGAGGAAGAAGAAAAAATGAAAATTATGGACAGACGCTTGATTGAGGGGCGCCATGACGACAAACGACCGAAGAATAGCAGTGACTGACGCCAGAGGGAACCAAGACCGTGCTACTTGGAACAAGTTCCAAGTAGCACGGGCTATGGTATGCCCGTAGTGGACTTACCTGGCACAGGAGCGGGGCTGTGTCCCTGGCCACCCAAGAGGTGGCACGGGCATTAATAGCCCGCAAGGGTCGAGTACTGAGGAAGGGAAGAATGCTTTTCTAGCAGTTGCTAGGCTGTGTGGGGGAGAAGAGAAAGGAAACTAAGAGCAAGTATTGACAGGAGTTTGTAGAGAAAGTTGGAAAGAACAGAAACTTGAAGGAAATCTGGCAAGACGTAAATCAAGTAAGTGGTAAAAAGCATAATTCTGTTGCACATCCTGACCCGCAAGGAATTGCGAACGGTCTCGTAGATAAATGAGGTAGAAACTACCAAAATTAGTTCATTGCCCGCCATAACGAGTCATGAGATTCTTGGAAAGATCTAAGAAAGGACTTTATATTTACAGCAGGTAACAGAGGATATATCACTTGCACAGGTATTACAGAGATGAACTAATAATGGCGATTATAGTTGGGAAATCTACCGCCCCTGGGGAGGATGGAGTATCTTATGAAATAACGAACTAGCCGTTATGGAGAAAAGCCCACTGTTAGACCTCTTTAATATTAGTTATAGAGAGGTCAGTATTCCTAATAAATGGAAAAAGCTATGATCATCCCTATCCCTAAAGCCAAGGGAGAGTACAGACCTGTGTCCTTAACCTCGTGTTATTGTAAAATGATGGAGAGGATAAGATTGATTGATTGATGAAGATTAAGCCACCCAAAAGGGGGCACGGGTATGAATAGCCCGTAAGTGGTGGCCCTTTTGAGCCATTACCAGTATCATTAGCTGATACTGGTAATGGAGACCTGTGGAGGTGCGACTACACCCTACGGAGAGGTCGTGACCTGGAGAGGATAATTTTAAATAGACTTTTATATGTGATAGGTGATCGACTGTCCAGTAATTGCTCCGGGTTCCTCAGAGGAAAAAGTACCTCTGACTATTACTAAATGTCTATCTAATGATAATGATTACTATAGAATTTGAATTGATTTACAAGGAATCATTGATAAAGATAACAAAGCAGTTATCTTACATGAACTAGCTGGTCTTGGTGTTAAAGAGAGATTATTGCGCTGGATAGGGGATTATCTTCAGGAAAGAAAGGCTCAGGTGTGGTATCAAGGTTGTATGATCTTTTGAGATGTAAGATCTTTTGAGGTGTAAGATCTTTTGAGGTGTAAGTTCTTTTGTGATGTAAGATCTTTTGAGGTGTAAGATCTTTTGAGATGTAAGATCTTTTGAGATGTAAGATCTTTTGAGGTGTAAGATCTTTTGAGATGTAAGATCTTTTGAGATGTAAGATCTTTTGAGATGTAAGATCTTTTGAGATGTAAGATCTTTTGAGATGTAAGATCTTTTGAGGTGTAAGATCTTTTGAGGTGTAAGATCTTTTGAGGTGTAAGATCTTTTGAGATGTAAGATCTTTTGAGGTGTAAGATCTTTTGAGGTGTAAGATCTTTGAGATGTAAGATCTTTTGAGATGTAAGATCTTTTGAGATGTAAGATCTTTTGAGATGTAAGATCTTTTGAGGTGTAAGATCTTTTGAGATGTAAGATCTTTTGAGATGTAAGATCTTTTGAGATGTAAGATCTTTTGAGATGTAAGATCTTTTGAGGTGTAAGATCTTTTGAGGTGTAAGATCTTTTGAGGTGTAAGATCTTTTGAGATGTAAGATCTTTTGAACTCGGCATACCTTAGGGAGGAGTGTTGAGTCTCACCCTGTTTAGTCTCATGTAAACTGTGTTCTTCCACGTAGACTTCCCTCTACCATAAGTGAAGGACGAATTTGTGTTTATTATTGCATAATGTTTAAGTGTCTTACTGCTGTCCACCATTACTGTTTTCTTAATTTTTTTTTCATCCTCCTGGATCATCTTGATTCTTGTCTTTATTTGTTTCAAAGTTTTTTGACATACAACATCGACAAGAGTTTTTTTCGGAGGTAGTCTTCGTCTTAGCATTATTACAGAAGTTAGCCTTCCGCAGACGGGAAAAATTAAAGTCTATGATCGACGATGAAAGCCCGTTTTCTGTCAGCTCGGATCATTATTTACTTTAAGTCCTCGTTGAATACAGTAATTTAGACTTTAAAGTCTGGTCAGAGCAATATAGTTTCTTTGCTGTCTCGTCACAGGTCATATTAACCAAACCTACCATAGAGTCTACATATATAACTGACAGCTGGGAACACTCAAAATACGAACCTTAAATAAACACATTAAATACCTCACACGTAGAGTTATTGACAATAGACAAAATAAGAATTATCTGCAAATAAAAATCGAATACCTAAATCCATCGAAATATAATTTGAGAACTATATTATGTCATATATACATTAGGCCTAGCATAGGACAGGTTAGGTTAAGTCTCCTTATTTTCATAAGAATATTAGAATGTGAACTGCTTGATGCCCAAAAAGTCTTAAATATAAGACTACTTTCTTATCAGAATTCGGATTATTTGTACACAGACACGCCAGCGATTATCTTAACATGATGTTTGTAGCGTGTATTGCTTAAATTATCAGACGTGTCAGAATTAATTAGGAATTTCTTTGTGAAATAATACCTGCTAATGGATAGTAATTATTATCAGTGGAAGGTACTAGGCTGTAAAAAATACCAGTCTGTGTAGAATGCTGTGTGATGTGGGTGGTTGATGGGTGACCACGTGGGTGACGACCAGGGTGGGTGACAACAGGGGTGGGTGACGACCAGGGTGGGTGACAACAGGGGTGGGTGACGACCAGGGTGGGTGACAACAGAGGTGGGTGACAACAGAGGAGGGTGACAACAGAGGTGGGTGACAACAGAGGTGGGTGACAACAGAGGAGGGTGACAACAGAGGTGGGTGACAACATGGGGTGGGTGACGACCAGAGTGGGTGACAACAGGGGTGGGTGACGACCAGGGTGGGTGACAACAGAGGTGGGTGACAACAGAGGAGGGTGACAACAGAGGAGGGTGACAACAGAGGAGGGTGACAACAGAGGTGGGTGACAACAGAGGAGGGTGACAACAGAGGAGGGTGACAACAGAGGTGGGTGACAACAGAGGTGGGTGACAGGAGGGAGGGTGCCTGGGGGAGGCCAGCGGGGGCGGGGGGCGCCCCACCCCAACAGGTACCACACGCCCCCCGGCGCCAGACAGTGAGAGACACTGGTGGAGGTCGGGTGTGTGCGGGAAACGCTCCTCACTTCACCTCACTAGTATTTAACCACCTGTTTCGTTTCACCTGTGATGTGAGCCAAATCGTGAAAAATGCCGAATACAGTGAAAGCAACATATGATAAGAGAAATATAATATACCAAAATATATATAAATCATATATATTACGACGTGTTTCGTTAGTGAAGTGAGCAAGCGAGAGAAAACTCCTCGTCCCAGGGTGCTGTGTGCATTATATCACAGGTGTCGAGGTGTTCTCGCAATCACCAGTTCGAATCCCGATACAATCAAACCTTGGCCGACTGTTACTTGGGTCCCTGGTGACTATACTCGGCCCGGGGGTTACCACTTCCCAGGAAATGTTGCGTGTAGTGAGGTTATGAGTTATGAGACATGTGTGAGGGTGCGGCAGGGTATGAGGGTGGAGCTCATGTAGCCTCACAAGGCAACACCACCTGTCCCCTGGCGCTTCCTTACCGCCTCTTGTTTTAGTACCAGCTACCGGGAGCCAAGAGGGCCAAGTAGCACGGGCTATGGTGAGCCCGTAGTGGACTTACCTGACACAGGAGCGGGGCAAGTAACACGGGCTATGGTGAGCCCATAGTGGACTTACCTGGCACAGGAACGGGGCAAGTAGCACGGGCTATGGTGCGCCCATAGTGGACTTACCTGGCACAGGAGCGGGGCAAGTAACACGGGCTATGGTGAGCCCATAGTGGACTTACCTGGCACAGGAACGGGGCAAGTAGCCCGGGCTATGGTGAGCCCGTAGTGGCCTTACCTGGCACAGGAACGGGACAAGTAGCACGGGCTATGGTGAGCCCGTAGTGGACTTACCTGGCACAGGAGCGGGGCAAGTAGCACGGGCTATGGTGCGCCCATAGTGGACTTACCTGGCACAGGAGCGGGGCAAGTAGCACGGGCTATGGTGAGCCCATAGTGGACTTACCTGGCACAGGAACGGGGCAAGTAGCACGGGCTATGGTGAGCCCGTAGTGGACTTACCTGGCACAGGAGCGGGGCAAGTAGCACGGGCTATGGTGAGCCCGTAGTGGCCTTACCTGGCACAGGAGCGGGGCAAGTAGCACGGGCTATGGTGAGCCCGTAGTGGACTTACCTTAATAGGAGCGGGGCTGTAACCGTGGTACTCACCTTCCTGCTTTGTTCTTATATTTCCCCTCGTGACTCTTGCCGAGTGCGTCCCACTTACCCCTGAGAGACTGTCCTAATTAGTCTATTTAAATAAGGGCGATATATGAAGTGAAATTGTCGAGCAGTTAAAATATCATGTTTGCTCTGGTTGTCCCAAGTCTATGCAACACGTTTGCATATGTATATCCTTTGTAACATATTAGACAAGTAAACATTGTTGCCACACGCACACACACAAAAAATGTACTTGTAGGGACTCTTCGTCTCGGAGAAGAGAATGTATGACAACCGAGGGAAGCCTTGTTAGGCTCCCACACATGCACTAAAATATTGTCTTCTACCACCTCTCAAACACTTTTTTTTAACTTTATTACACAATTTTGTGAAAATATTGAAGGCTTATGATAGAATCAAACCCGCTCCTCGGATGCCAGCCTAATCACTTGGGCTGGACGGTAGAGCGACGGTCTCGCTTCATGCAGGTCGGTGTTCAATCCCCGACTGTTTAAGTGGTTGGGCACCATTCCTTTCCCCCGTCCCATCCCAAATACTTATCCTGACCCCTTCCCAGTGCTATATAGTCGTAATGGCATGACGCTTTCTCCTGATAGTTTACCTGGCGGGAACCCTCACACCTGTGTACATTTCACCTCCAAATTAAATTTAATTACCTTTGTCGAGGACAGGAAGCCTGTGTGTATTGTGCTTGCTATCAAGGTCCCTCAAGGTCGAACTTCTAACCCTGCCTAGGAGGCAACCCCACAACAGCTGCCTATCGCACGGGTGCCTTATTACTGCAAGGTGAATAGAGGCATTAGGTGAAAGGAAATGTGCCCCATACTCAAGCGCTTTCGTGATATTTCAACCCATTTTCAGAAATACTATCACAATGTAATTTATATATATGAGAAAGGCTGCAAGACTGCGCAAGCCATAGATCACTAAGAACTGTAAATAACCAGGTCAGGATTCGAACCCATGACGCCAAGGATTACCCCGAAATGTACACGGTACAATGACCATCTCACCATTGAATAGACCATCAATGGTGAGGTGGCCATAGTACCGTGTACGTTTGGGGGTACCAGAACGCAGGCCATTATATTTAAATTATTTATTCTCCGTTAAACAGGAACGCAACAAATCAAAATGCAGCTGTGAGTATAACAGCAAAGCACAGCTCACCTGTTGACTAAACACGGACATCGGTATATCAAGTAGATACAAGGGAGCTCGACCGAGGGCGCTGATAAGTGCAACCTTGGATACTGGAGGAGTGATCACTGTAGTAGCGGAGAGAGAGTGAGAGTGTTCCGTTCACTTGGGCTGCTGGAGTCTACTGTTTGTGTCTAGCTGTAGTGTGTGTTTGTGTTCTCTCTCTCTGGTGGTGGTGCTGTGAGGCGACGAGAGATGGCGCGGAAGCTTCAGAAATTCATCATTCTCTTCGACAACCCGAATCTCCTCTACTTCCCCGGTCACTTCATCTCCGGCCGGGTCATCGTCGAACTGGAAGAGGACACCTCCGTTCTCGGTACGTCATATTCTTCAATGTGCATGGAATTATATTGAGGTTCGTGTGTATATAATGTCTCGTATTGATTATATTTTCACATATATTTTGTTCTGCATTCTTGTTTGTTGTTCAGGGCGCCTTGGTTTTGAGTCCGTCACAATTAGTCTTTCTTTTGGTTTTTGAGTTCGTGACAATTAGTCTTTCTTTTGGTTTTTGAGTCCGTGACAATTGGTCTTTCTTTTGGGTTTTGGCTGTCAATATTTTTCAGTATATTTTTGTCTGTTTTGTGCCTCGGGTTTATATTTTGCCTAGATCCCAGGGGCCAGATTCACGAAAGCACTTACGCAAACACTTACGAACCTGTACATCTTTTCTCAATCTTTGGCGGCTTTGTTTACAATTATTAAACAGTTAATGAGCTCCGAAGCACCAGGAGGCTGTTTATAACAATAACAACAGTTGAATGGGAAGTTTTCATGCTTGTAAACTATTTAATAAATGTAACCAAAGCCGTCAAAGATTGAGGAAAGATGTACACGTTCGTAAGTGGTTTCGTGAATCTGGCCCCAGGCTTTTTGTTGTTGTATGCACCTTGGAGACATGAAAATGTCTTATTAGACGTAAGTATAATAAGTGGGACCAAGATGTGGGGACACTAGTAGTAGTAAATTAGTGTGCTTTACTTAACACTTATGAAGATGATGTAACTGTAGCCAGATCTAACTGAGACTCGCATAACTATCGTTCTCTTAGTATAGATTCTCGCCAGACCTCCACACCCCTGAACCCCAGAAAACCCTCCTGCGAATCCTGGTGGTTCGCGAACCCTAGCAGTCTTTACGTCCATCAATATTGAACATATCTGTCTTGCTTCCAGTTAGAAATATATGCTAATTAACAAACCATATAACAGCTGTGGCAATAATTACGAATTAATGATTGTTAGAACTTTTTTTAATCCGAATTTCCCGTTTATGGGGGTTTCCATAAGCTCTGGGGCTCCCACCTCTAGGCTGAATGTTACATAACATAACATAGTTTTGTCAATACAACATTGTTCAATATATCAGTTTTCGTTATGCTACAATTTTCAAGGGTAGACCCCAATAATATGTGGGCCTTGGGGGGTCCCAAAGGGTTTTAATTCGCCACTCGGTCGCCTGAATACATTTGTATGTAATATACTTGTTCAATGATTATTATGCCTGGCCAATTACACCTAGACTGAGAGAAAATTTTGTTTCACAACAACAACTCTCTCTTGACCGGAGGGTGTTCTCTTGGGTGAGTGATCGTGACCCTGGGAAGTTGACCCACACTTCCCACCTTGGTTGACCTTTCTAGATGCTCCCTGTAGGTGAGAGAGAGAGAGAGAGAGAGAGAGAGAGAGAGAGAGAGAGAGAGAGAGAGAGAGAGAGAGAGAGAGAGAGAGAGAGAGAGAGAGAGAGAGAGAGTATTTACTATGTGTGTAACTCCTTGCTTCACAGCACGAGAGGGTGTAATATAAACACCTGGGAGGCCTCTTCTGTTCTGTCATTAACAATAATGTATATACAAGCATGTGGCCACGTGGCTAGCTATTGTGTGTACTCACCTAGTTGTGATTGCAGGGGTTGAGCTCTGGCTCCTTGGTCCCGCCTCTCAACTGTCAATCAACAAGTGTACAGATTCCTGAGCCTACTGGGCTCTATCATATCTATATTTGAAACTGTGGATGGAGTCAGCCTCCACCACATCACTACTTAATGCATTCCACTTGTTAACTACTCTGACACTGAAAAAAATTCTTTCTAATGTCTCTGGGGCTCATCTGGGTACTAGGTTTCCACCCGAGTCCCCTTGTTCGTGTTCTACCCATGCTAAATAATTTGTCTTTGTTCAGCTTGTCAATTCCCCTGAGAATTTTGTAGGTGGTTATCATGTCTCCCCTTACTCTTCTAGCTTCTAGTGTCGAGAGGTACATTTCACGCAGCCTTTCCTCGTAACTCATGCCTCTTAGTTCTGGGTACTAAAAAAGTATAACTGAACTTTTTCCAGTTTCGTCTTGTGCTTGATAAGGTACGGGCTCCATGCTGGGGCCCCATACTCCAGTGTGTGTGTGTGTGTGTGTGTGTGTGTGTGTGTGTGTGTGTGTGTGTGTGTGTGTGTGTGTGTGTGTGTGTGTGTGTGTGTGTGTGTGTCTGTGTGTTTTTCTGTATGTAGGTGTGTGACTGTTGGAAGCAGTACCAAGGATATAAACTGGCTTAGAGATCAGTATGCATCAAGCCAGTTGGCAGATTAGCTTTCAAAATATTCAGTCAAGGCTCTGTGACGATAATAATCAAACACCTTCACAAGCAGTATAAGACATTCACTCTGCAGGAAATGTGCTCCAGATGGCGAAAACTTCGAGGATTTTGTTTTATGAAAAGTGTAAGTTATGTCAGCGGTTCCAGGCGCCAGTATTAGCAGTCATGAGACGGCAGAAATAATGACCACGCCAGCAAAAGACACCTGAATCAACACAGTGATTAAATAACCATTACAACAGCAGTTTGGCTTACAGTTCGTGGCTGAGTATTCCCTCCCCAGCACTGACAGAGGCACGGAAGGCAGCAACGGTGTACAAATCCACAAGGGCCATGACGAGGATTCGAACCTGCGTCCGGAAGCATCCCAGACACTGCCTTAATCGACTGAGCTGTGTGTGGGAGCAACGGTGTACTTGTATTCAAGAAATAAAACAGCCAAGAGAAGCGCAACCACCGACTATAGCGTCATTCACATGCATGCCCTTCACTCTACTAGATAGAATAACCAGGAGAAAATTGATGCGTCCTCGTCGAGGCCACTAGTGTTAGTGGCCCTCGGTTATGTCAGGTAAATTCCGAATTACACACAGAAATCACAATAACGAGATGCATTTTGACCATGTCGTAGCTCAGTCGATTAAGGCAGCGTCTGGGATGCTCACAGACGTAGGTTCGAATTCTCGTCACGGCCCTTGTGGATTTGTTCATTGTAAAATCCGAACTTGAAAAAGTGGAGAGGTCTGTGTTGAGGGTGAGGATATGACTCAACACGCCTGGAGAGGAGGCACCGAACTTATAGGATTAATTTTATGAATAGTAATGAACAGAAGTGTTTCATAACACAACAGACAGCTGGTAGACAGTGTTCAGTATCTACCGCTTGATCTTGGAAGCACATTTAGGCAAGATCACACAGACCTGCAACAGGTACTCTGCAACAAACAGGGCCCGACACACCACCGTGACCCGACCCAGAGATCAACACCAATACGCACAATAACAATTACAAAAAAAAAAAAATAAGAATTTGGAGCGAGGGAGGGAGAGAGGAGGAGGGGGGGGGAGAATATCAGCAAACAATGAATATCAATTATATTATTATTACAACATACACAAAAGAAAAGTCAAGGAGGCCGTGTATAAAGGAGTTTACACACACACAACGCCAGGAGCGCCTCACCTCCCTACGTGAGGAGGGAGCCAGGGGGAAGGAGGACCCAGCCAGCCATCGGCAGCTTCCCGGAAAGGAAGCAGAGGTACTGAAGGGGGAGCTGGGAGAACAGGGGGTGGGGATAAGGAGTGGGTCATTCCTGTAAGACAAAAAAAACACGTTTGTGAGTGGGTGGAGAAGAACTGTGTCGAGAAGGAACGTGGGCGGCGGCTCACTACCCTCGCTGTGGGGTCTTCGGCCCCCTTACCCATGGCCACTAATGGACTGAAGATCACTTATGAACTGAGTTGAAGAGTTTTGTGTCTGTCTCTCGGACCTCTCCCACTACTGACACCAGTGGTCAAGCCAGACCCCTCGTCCCCCCAACTTGCAGCTCTAAGCCTCGACCCCCCCCCACTTCCCCCCCCTCTCCCAGACCCCCCACCCCCCCCCAAGCCGTGTCCCTCCCTCCCCGACCAACCAATCCTGTTCCTCCCTCATGCCCCGACTCCCCAATCCTGTCCATGTCTGCTTGACGCAATTATTAGTTCCCCCGAACACTGTGTGACCCTACCACCAGAGCTCTCAAGGGTCGTTACCACACCACCAGAGCCCTCAAGGGTCGTTACCACACCACCAGAGCCCTCAGGGGTCGTTACCACACCAGAGCCCTCAAGGGTCGTTACCACACCACCAGAGCCCTCAGGGGTCGTTACCACACCAGAGCCCTCAAGGGTCGTTACCACACCACCAGAGCCCTCAGGGGTCGTTACCACACCACCAGAGCCCTCAAGGGTCGTTACCACACCACCAGAGCCCTCAGGGGTCGTTACCACACCACCAGAGCCCTCAAGGGTCGTTACCACACCACCAGAGCCCTCAGGGGTCGTTACCACACCACCAGAGCCCTCAAGGGTCGTTACCACACCACCAGAGCCCTCAGGGGTCGTTACCACACCACCAGAGCCCTCAAGGGTCGTTACCACACCACCAGAGCCCTCAGGGGTCGTTACCACACCACCAGAGCCCTCAAGGGTCGTTACCACACCACCAGAGCCCTCAGGGGTCGTTACCACACCACCAGAGCTCTCAAGGGTCGTTACCACACCACCAGAGCTCTCAAGAGTCGTTACCACACCACCAGAGCTCTCAAGAGTCGTTACCACACCACCAGAGCTCTCAAGGGTCGTTATCACACCACCAGAGCCCTCAGGGGTCGTTACCACACCACCAGAGCCCTCAAGAGTCGTTACCACACCACCAGAGCCCTCAAGAGTCGTTACCACACCACCAGAGCTCTCAAGAGTCGTTACCACACCACCAGAGCTCTCAAGAGTCGTTACCACACCACCAGAGCTCTCAAGGGTCGTTACCACATCGCCAGAGCTCTCAAGGGTCGTTACCCACACCACCAGAGCTCTCAAGGGTCGTTACCACACCACCAGAGCTCTCAAGAGTCGTTACCACACCACCAGAGCCGGATGTGTGACGTAAGGCTGTCCTCCAAGCGGATCCTTCACTAACAAGAGGAAGGTCAAATATCGTATTTCGAGAGGACGGATCATTAACTTCAAGGACTTACTCGGGAAACTGCAGACCACGAATGATTTAAAATAATAAAGGAAGCCGATGAGAGAGAGAGAGAGAGAGAGAGAGAGAGAGAGAGAGAGAGAGAGAGAGAGAGAGAGAGAGAGAGAGAGAGAGAGAGAGAGAGAGAGAGAGAGACTAGTATATCGGATTAAAACTCCCGTGAAGCTCAGTGCAGCTAAGATCAAGGTTCATTTCCACCATTACCACACCACACCAGAGACCTCACCATCCACTCATGATACATCACCATACTTTCCCCCCCCCCCACCCCCCACCCACACACGTCCCAACGGACCTCATCACCACCACATGAAGGTCCTTCCCCCCCCTCCTTTCCCCACCTACCCCCCCCCCCTCCTTTCCCCACCTACCCCCTCCCCATTTTACAAAATACTACAGCACTTATGTATTTCATATCTGTACCCCCACAGCCTGCCCGCACCACCATGGGGTTTTAAAGGAACACTTAACAACGACAAATGGTGCAATTAGCGACAACGGCCGGGCTGTAATGACACATAAAACAATGTTCGTTATAGAGGCGAGTCCTCTGTATCTAGGGCCGGGGCTGGCCAGGTGCTGGAGAAGATATGAAGCTCTCACATAAACATAAAATTAATACTACTAATAATAATCATTTGTGATGGACTGGGACCCAAGCAAGGTCATGCTGTATACTCTAAGGCCAAAAATCATCGTATTAGAAAATAGTAGCGGCTCGCGAAATTGATATACTGTCCCGTTTTCTGTTTTATGGCCTCTGGTAGGTTAGGAGAGAGAGAGGACTTCAGTACGACAGTTTATTGACGTGGGGGAAACCTTAGGAGAACAGGCTGACCTGGAAACCATCCTCCCAGGTGCTCCTCGGAACAATCAGTTACAGCATCTCTCGTACAATGGTACCTTTGTTTTATAGATATAAACAAGTGGTGAAATTCTCCGTTTCACCCATTTTCTTTTCCTTCTCTCTCGGCGCCTGTGGCCAGATTCACGAAGCAGTTACGCAAGTACTTACGAACGTGTACATCTTTCCTCAATCTTTGACGGCTTTGGTTACATTAATTAATCAGTTTACAAGCATGAAAACTTCCCAATAAACTGTTGTTATTGTTATAAACAGCCTCCTGGTGCTTCGGAGCTCATTAACTGTTTAATAATTGTAAACAAAGCCGCCAAAAATTGAGAAAAGATGTACAGGTTCGTAAGTGCTTCGTGAATCTGGCTCCTGACCAAGAGTAACGCTCTCAGCAGGGTGGCGGGTTAAGCTGTCTCTCCTGTCGGGTCGTCCAAGTGATAGTTGGTGATGCCTTTGTGTTCAGCTTCAGTTTTTGAGTCCCATATGGATGTGTGTGTGTGTACTCACCTAGTTGTGCTTGCGGGGGATGAGCTCTGGCTCTTTGGTCCCGCCTCTCAACTGTCAATCAACAAGTGTACAGATTCCTGAGCCTATTGGGATCTATCATATCTACACTTGAAACTGTGTATGGAGACAGCCTCCACCACATCACTGCCTAGTGCATTCCATTTATTAACTATTGTACTCTGACACTGAAAAAAAATCTTTCTAACGTCTCTGTGACTCATCTGGGTACTAAGTTTCCACCTGTGTCCGTATCCCACCGTGTGTGTGTGTGTGTTTACTAGTTGTGTTTTTGCGGGGGTTGAGCTTTGCTCTTTCGGCCCGCCTCTCAACTGTCAATCAACTGTTTACTAACTACTCTTTTTTTATTTATTTTTATTTTTTTTTCCACACCACACACACACACCCCAGGAAGCAGCCCGTGACAGCTGACTAACTCCCAGGTACCTATTTACTGCTAGGTAACAGGGGCACTTAGGGTGAAAGAAGCTTTGCCCATTTGTTTCTGCCTCGTGCGGGAATCGAACCCGTGCCACAGAATTACGAGTCCTGCGCGCTATCCACCAGGCTACGAGGCCCCCCGTGTGTGTGTGTGTGTGTGTGTGTGTGTGTGTGTGTGTGTGTGTGTGTGTGTGTGTGTGTGTGTGTGTGTGTGATACAGATCTGAACCTCCCGCTGACCTCTGGATGCAAGGGATCTTGTCTCTGGACCCCACACAGTGGGGGGTCTTGACCCCAAAACCCCGTCTGACCCCAAAACACCCACCAGAAAGAGAGAGGAACACCATTGTTTCCAGATACTATTCTTAACTGCTATTATGAAGAATAACAACTATGCCAAGTACATTGTATTCATAATAAATTACTTGTTTAATAAATTATAATAACATAAAGTTGCACAACATTCATTCCTCGTGCAGTCAGTTGGAGTAAAGCGAGTAAGTGAATGGGTGACCACGTGGATATTGTCTTACCATTAGACTAAGAAGTCACGGGCTTCCTAACAAGAAATGTTTTAGGTATTCATACATGCGTACGTTGGGGTCAGAGGTCAGCTGGCGTAAACAATCGCACGTGCGTAGCCTCGAATCATTCACAGTTTTTATTCAATGGCAAGAGGCGGAGAATGACACGGCCCACGTGGCTTAATGTCTTCATTACCAAGTGACGCTCCACTGACGGAACCACTTGGGCTGGATGGTGGATCTCGCTTCATGCAGATCGGCGTTCAATCCCCGCTCGTCCAAGTGGTTGGGCACCATTCCTTTTCCCTCCCGTTCCATCCCAAATCCTTATCTTGACCCCTTCCAAGTGTTATATAGTCATAATAACTTGGTAATGCCTTCCCCTGATAATTCCTTTCACCTCCACAGAATGATAAGTGACGCTCCAGTGAGAAGTGACTGTCTTGAAATTATTCGAGCTTGAAGGGTCGAGCTTGAGCTCACAAGCCCCCGCCTTTCCAGCTGTCGGTCATCTGTTGCAATGAGAATCTTTGCAGTTCTGGCTGGACAGGACAGTTGCATAGCAGCGTAAAGCAGCTGCATTTGTAGACGCAAATTTAAAAACATTTAGCTTAAATTTAAGTTACGCTTTATAATGGCAAAAAACTATAGTAATCACAAGAGAAGTGATCTCGGTGGCGCAGTGGTAACACGCTCGAACCGCTTCCAAAGAGAGATTTGGTTTGGGTTCGAGTCCTGGCCAGGGAGAATTGAGCGCCAATCCTTACAAAAAAAACAGAAATATGACAAGCCCAAGCAACCCACTTAACCTATCGAGACTGATGTATTGAACGCGCCAACATTACGGCAAGGGCCGTGATGAGGGTTCGAACTTACGAACCTCAGTAACAATCCACGGCCTTTGTGGATTTGTTCATGTGATGCATCACGTTATTGTGATTTATGTGTGTATTACGGTGATTGTTTACCAACAATCCGTAAGAAAACCGACGTGATTAGGCGAGAGCCCAAGATTGGTTTATTAGGCGTTTAATATTACGTTTAATATTGGCGTTCAATAGACGCCACCACACTATGCATGCCTAACCCTACCTCCCCCAACATTAAATATTGGTGGCAACACCGCCAGCGTCTACATAGTTCACAAGTTGTCTGAGTCGCCGCCCTCGAGGTTATCTTCTTGAGATGATTTCGGGGCTTTTTAGTGTCCCCGCGGCCCGGTCCTCGACCAGGCCTCCACCCCCAGGAAGCAGCCCGTGACAGCTAACACCCAGGTACCTATTTTACTGCTAGGTAACAGGGGCATAGGGTGAAAGAAACTCCGCCCATTGTTTCTCGCCGGCGCCTGGAATCGAACCCAGGACCACAGGATCACAAGTCCAGCGTGCTGTCCGCTCGACTAGGAAACTTTAAAAGTGGAGAAAGGCCTCATTTATTATCTCCTCTCTGTCTGCCCGTCTCTCTTTCTCTGTCATTCTGTCTCACGTATTATTTTTAACTAAGACTATATATGGCTCATTAGGAACTGTGCAAAACATCCAAATTAAATCAAGCTAACAACTACAGGCGATGAGTCACAATAACGTGGCTGAAGTATGTTGACAAGATCACACACTAGAAGGTGAAGGGACGACGACGTTTCGGTCCGTCCTGGACCATTCTCAAGTCGAATGACATTCTCAAGTCATTCTCACAATCGTCTTGAGAATGGTCCAGGACGGACCGAAACGTCGTCGTCCCTTCACCTTCTAGTGTGTGATCCGGTCAAGCAAAGAACTGTTACCTTTCATCAGTTAATCTCAAGCCTGTCCCTAGAAACTGATTTTTAGCGAGTCTTTTGATTTATTATCAATTACGAATAATAAAATTGAATGCTAAGTAAGAATGACGTAGGGAAGAGGATGCAACAGGAACTAACAGCACGTTAAATCTTTCTTCAGGAACACGTCCTCATTTAGGGGGTTAGAAATAGCCTAAGCTACTCTATCCCTTTGAGATGCATTTCTGTCTTGTCTCAGTAAACATACTTGGACTTGAACTCATTTCACGTGTAACATGTTGAGTAAATGTGTTAAAACTGCGAGTCAGCTTAGGAATGGTCGCTGATGGAGTGATGTGGTTGTTAAAGGTACAGCAGGCATAGGGAATGTTGACCGCTGAGCGCCTTGAGTTGTGACTACCAGGTTCTGGTTGTCCGCGAAGTCGGGCCAGCTACAGGGAACATTGAGAATATTTGCCTTGTACGGAACAGTAGGTCTGCCAACATCTCCGCGATTTTGAAGGCTCTGACGCACTGATGTGCGTGACTGAGTAAGTGAGTGAGTGCGTGGGTGAAGCAACACACTCAGGTAACCCCCCCCCCCTCCCACACACACACACACAGGCGCCACAAGTGCACCATTACTCTCCCGACACCATTACTGGCGGACAAGTGAAAGCCAATCTTGCTAGTGGGTCTTCCTTCTCTCCTCCTTTTCCTTTCAATTCCTTCATTATCTTCTCGCTCAAGATCATCGCTCACCGTCGTAGACAGTGCGGGATGATACCTAACACCTCACCTAACCGAACCTAACCTAACCTAACCTAACCTAACCTAGCCTAGCCTAGCCTAGCCTAGCCTAACCTAACCTAAACACCTAACCTAATCTATGCCAATATATGCACAATATGCTATTATAATATTAATTTATTTGATAAAATTCCCGTTTTGAATGTACAGCATGTAAAAATTTATGAATGTGTCTATGGGGTCGACAGCTGGATGGAATGGACTTGACTCGAGGACGGGTTGGTAAATGCTTCATCCACGTACTACAAATACAAATAACTGTCATAAGAACCTAAAAACTAACCTAACCTACGCCTAAATATGAACAATATGCTAATGTGTAAAAATATTACATAATTAATATTTGAGAAAATAATTTTTTTAAAGAAACAAAATGTAGAAATTGATGAATTGGACTTTGGGGTCGGCCGCTGGATGGAATGAACGTAGCCTGGGGGCGGGTGTCGCAAAACGTTATTTATTCATAAAAAGGGGGTTTGACGGCTGCATGGAATTAACATGTGGCTTTTGTTGATAAGGGCGAGCTGCCAGAGGTTTCCAGATTTTAAGCCCAACACAATCTATATAGGTCATATATCGAGCTCAGTAAAAACCAGGCTTCATTCTTAAGATATTAATCCCTCACAGCCCCGCTCCTGTACCAGGTAAGTCCACTACGGGCTCAACATAGCCCGTGCTACTTGCCCCGCTCCTGTACCAGGTAAGTCCACTACGGGCTCAACATAGCCCGTGCTACTTGCCCCGCTCCTGTGCCAGGTAAGTCCACTACGGGCTCACCATAGCCCGTGCTACTTGCCCCGCTCCTGTACCAGGTAAGTCCACTACGGGTTCACCATAGCCCGTGCTACTTGCCCCGCTCCTGTGCCAGGTAAGTCCACTACGGGCTCACCATAGCCCGTGCTACTTGCCCCGCTCCTGTACCAGGTAAGTCCACTACGGGCTCACCATAGCCCGTGCTACTTGCAACTTGTTGTTCTGAATAGCTGAATCTAAAACAACAACAACAATAATCCCTGAAATGTCTTATTTACGAATTCACACTGGAGAGATCAGCGCATATGCCGTTTTTACAATTGCCATAAAACTATTTATTGTAAGGGCAATAACTGTAATAATAATACTAATAAATAATATCAATTATCAAATTCTTATTATTCAAATAAATACATAAATAATACATGTTCCTCTAGCAGACATTTATGAAATATAGGTTGTAGATATATACATACATATTCCTACATATAGACATGTAGGAAGGGTACATGTTCCTTGTAGACATGTTGGAAGGGTACATGTTCCTTGTAGACATGTAGGAAGGGTACATGTTCCTTGTAGACATGTAGGAAGGGTACATGTTCCTTGTAGACATGTAGGAAGGGTACATGTTCCTTGTAGACATGTAGGAAGGGTACATGTTCCTTGTAGACATGTAGGAAGGGTACATGTTCCTTGTAGACATGTAGGAAGGGTACATGTTCCTTGTAGACATGTAGGAAGGGTACATGTTCCTTGTAGACATGTAGGAAGGGTACATGTTCCTTGTAGACATGTAGGAAGGGTACATGTTCCTTGTAGACATGTAGGAAGGGTACATGTTCCTTGTAGACATGTAGGAAGGGTACATGTTCCTTGTAGACATGTAGGAAGGGTACATGTTCCTCTAGCAGAGGACAAAGCTCCGGGATAAATCAGAGGCTCCTTGGTGCACGTGGAGCCACGGCAGAGTGTGAAGGCCGCGTCTGAATTGCGGTAGTTATGATGTTAGCTGTGTTGGGGGATGACAGCTTGTGGAACAGGTGCGCAGAACACCAGCTTGTGCAACAGGTGCGCAGAACACCAGCTTGTGCAACAGGTGCGCAGAACACCAGCTTGTGCAACAGGTGCGCATAACACCAGCTTGTGCAACAGGTGCGCATAACGCCAGCTTGTGCAACAGGTGCGCAGAACACCAGCTTGTGGAACAGGTGCGCATAACACCAGCTTGTGCAACAGGTGCGCAGAACACCAGCTTGTGGAACAGGTGCGCAGAACACCAGCTTGTGGAACAGGTGCGCAGAACACCATCTTGTGGAACAGGTGCGCAGAACACCAGCTTGTGGAACAGGTGCGCAGAACACCAGCTTGTGGAACAGGTGCGCAGAACACCAGCTTGTGCAACAGGTGCGCAGAACACCAGCTTGTGGAACAGGTGCGCAGAACACCAGCTTGTGGAACAGGTGCGCAGAACACCAGCTTGTGCAACAGGTGCGCAGAACACCAGCTTGTGGAACAGGTGCGCAGAACACCAGCTTGTGGAACAGGTGCGCAGAACACCAGCTTGTGGAACAGGTGCGCAGAACACCAGCTCAACAAACACACAGTTATTATACGCAGGAAGAGAAACCTCACAACGGAATCAATGGGTGAGAACCGCTTTCTTAAACTCGTAACTCTAGATCACGTGGTGCGTTAAGAGGATACTTGAGAACCGCAGCATGCAAGCAGTGAAAAGAAACCCACCACATTAACCCGGTAAGCTGACGCCACAGCTTTCAGCCGCCAGGTGGAGACTATCGCATCACATAACACAAATATGACCACTCAAAATACAACGCATTAAAGACCGTAGACTGAGAATTACAATCCGTTCTGGTCATATTTCTTGTATATTGAATGGCTCTGGAACTATTTTCAAACTGGAGTTCTCACCTAGTTGTGTGAGGACACCATTGGAGAAATGGACTCTACTTTGAGTCTCCACGTCCATGTACTCACCTAGTTGAGCTCTGGCTCTTTGGTCCCGGCTCTCAACTGTCAATCAACTGGTGTACAGATTCCTGAGCCTACTGGGCTCTATCATATCTACACTTGAAACTGTGTATGGAGTCAGCCTCCACCACATCACTGCCTAATGCATTCCATCTGTTAACTACTCTGACACTGAAAAAGTTCTTTCTAACGTCCCTGTGGCTCATTTGGGTACTTAGTTTCCACCTGTGTCCCCTTGTTCGCGTACCACCAGTGTTGAATAGTGTTTGTGTGTGTGTGTGTGTGTGTGTGTGTGTGTGTGTGTGTGTGTGTGTGTGTGTGTGTGGGTGTTGAAGCTGAACTAACCACACCTCGTCCAAGGACAGCCACCTCCTCTTCTGACTGTCCTCTACCCACACTTTCATATTTTCTCTCTCTCTCTCTCTCTCTCTCTCTCTCTCTCTCT
This sequence comes from Procambarus clarkii, assembly GCF_040958095.1. Classification (NCBI taxonomy): domain Eukaryota; kingdom Metazoa; phylum Arthropoda; class Malacostraca; order Decapoda; family Cambaridae; genus Procambarus; species Procambarus clarkii. The sequence continues at coordinate 24,006,250 of NC_091205.1, forward strand.
CTCTCTCTCTCTCTCTCTCTCTCTCTCTCTCTCTCCATGATTAGCATTACATATCCACTCGATCAGATCAATCAATAAATCACATACTGAACATTCGTAGCTCGCCTGTTAAAGATCACCTTCTAATTACAACCAAATACTTCCCAGCGTGTAAAATAACATAACCAATGGGCTCGAACCACGACCAGCAAAACGGAGCTCCCTCCTGTGAGTGAATTCTTCCTCGTCTGCGTTACTTCAACTCCATATAACGCCTCTTAAATCCTCGCTTATGTGTTAATCTAATATTGATTCTTCTCAATACTTTTACTTTCTACTTTCTACTTAATACTTAATAATACTTAATAATACTTAATACTTTCTTCTTTAATACTTAATACTTAATACTTTCTTTTATTATTTTCATTAGCAAGTTTGTCTTGCTGTGTTGAAACAGCCGAGATGTAAAGTGTTAGTTAAATCTTTGGCCGGAGGCTTTCAGGTGGTCAGCACTTTAACCTCAGCTGATTCTTCTGAAACTGCTTCCTTGTGGTCTCGCCTACACGGAAACCCGTTCAAATCGATGGTTGCTCTATGAATGACTAATTCTGTCATTGATTGGATCGCTGGCTGACTGATTGATTGACTGACTGGCTGGTTAGCTCTCCTAGTAGTTAACCTGCTGTGGATTTACCCAAAATATATGATTACGAAGCAAAAACAGGAGTATCCTCGTACATCAGGCATGACAAAGCCATCGGGAGGTGGGGGGGGGGCAGTGTGATGGGGGAGGGGGGGGATGAGAGGGAATATGAGGGGGGGCGGGGTAAGACCATGAGGGGTGAGGCTGTGAGGGAGAGGAGTGGACGTGACTTATGTAACACGGTGATCCTCTCAAGGCTCTTACGGGCTCACCATAGCCCGTGCTACATGGACACTTCGTCCTGAGTAGCTGAATCTGAAACAACAACAACAACAACAACTCAAGGCTCAGCTGACATTGTTCTACAAGTTGTTAAGATCATTCAACGCTAATTGGACACTCTCTAGATCTATAGAAGAATAGTGTGAACTGGTGACCCTCACGTGAGCTACATTGAGTGTATCAAGGGCATCACAAACATCTCAGGGTAGACTGTGAAAGTTCACAAGAGGGTTATGGAACATATGTAAACTTAAGAACTTGTCGGAAAAGGTTTAAAAGCTCAAAACACATTTGTGTACAAGTTGCAAGCTTATCCAGACGTTTTACAAGGAAGAGAAAGTTTGCAAAATTCTTTAGGATTTGTTATAGCTCAAACATTTTTCCTGTTCTTTAAAAGTTCTCATCGAAGGTACTTTAGATTCTCTAAAAAGACCCATAAAGTTTAAGAAAAGTATGTCACCACATACACACCTGCACCACACACCAGTACCACCACACCTGCACCGGAACTGCTCATTTCGTTACGAGTTCACAAATATGTAGCATCCTTTTACATATATTTATCTCCCGTCATTGTTTACCATAACGTCCCCTCCAATACTGGTCCGAGACGAGATCTAAAAAGCATGAAAGTAAAGAATCTACAATACAAGCAATAATATGTAAATTAAGAGTGACCTCAGAACGCCAGACAAGTGAGAGCAGCTGTGTTGTTGTTGTTTTAGATTTGGCTAATCTGAACGAAAGGTCCATGTAGCACGGGCTATGGTGATCCCTTAAAGCAGCTGTGTTATATCGAATGTGATTAATTACGGACAGAAAACTGGATAAAGTTGAGCGGGAATATTTAGTGATGGGGAACTGAAGAAAAACTGAATTGGGTACTGGAGATGCTTCGCTGGAGTGGAGATAACCCTTTGGCGGGCTGACTTCTGTTAATAAGTGTAGGAGTACGAGAGTGATTGTATGGGTAAGCGAAAGTGAGTGCATGAGTAAGCTAGAGTGCACGAGTGAGGGCATAAGCGAGATTGAGTGCTTAAGTGAGAGTTGAGGGCTTAAATGAGAGTTGAGTGCATGTGTAAGGGAGAGTGAATGCACGAGTAAGTGAGAATAAGTATATGAGCAAGCGAGTGAATGAATATACGAGAGCTAATGCATTAGTAAAAGACAGTGAGTACATTGGCAGGGGAGAGTGCGAGTACATGAAGAAACGAGTGATTTCATGAGTAAGCCAGAATGAATTCCGGAATACGCGCGAGTGTATATATGAGTAAGCAAGACTGGAGCTTCGAAAAGCTAAGCTTATCTTGCTTCATCCTCCCTCAGGGCGATCTGAACGACCCTGACGAAGGAGATGTTTATCATGTACAGATGAACGTTTGCACTGATGTTATTGAGGGGGGGGGGGGTTGCAGTTGCCAGATGCTGTCATTCAACAGCTATACGTCCCAGAGATGACAGCCAGATTCATCACTGAATGTCCAGCACAAGATACTGTTCTGGAAGTTGAAACTCCCAGAAGGCACTGCGGGAAAGCTGCTAGTATGACTGGAAAACTTCCTTACAAGTTGACAGATTAATCATGTTAGCCGTACGTGACTAGCGATGATTGATTGATGAAGATTAAGCCACGCAAAAGGTGGCACGGGCATGAATAGCCCGTAAGTGGTGGCCCTTTTGAGCCATTACCAGTATCAAGAGCTGATACTGGAGATCTGTGGAGGTGCGACTACACCCTGCGAGATGGGAGATGTCTCCCGTCAACGGTAGATTGATTGATGAAGATTAAGCCACCCAAAAGGTGGCACGGGCATGAATAGCCCATAAGTGGTGGCCCTTTGGAGCCATTACCAGTATCAATAGATGACACTGGAGATCTGTGGAGGTGCGACTGCACCCTGCGTGACGGGAGATGTCTCCCGTGGCGTCGTCGGTACTGTACAACACTTACTTATAGCTCAATCCCCATCCTCTCCCTCTCTACCTTCCCTCCTCTCTTCTACCCTCCCCCTCTCTCTCTCTCTTCCATCACCCCTCCTCCCCCCTCCTCTCATACACACCTGCAGGTCCTTGGCGTAACCACATAATTCGCACAATTTCCCACCCAAGCTCATCAACTTTCCCATTTCTGGCCTCAAACTACTTTCCTTTTTTTCCTACAAACAATGTGCTCTCCTCAAGAGACTATGAGATCCCTCTCATATAGTTATTAAATTGGCGTTACATGAATGCTCGACGCCTTGGAAATATCAAAGGGATTCCAAAATGGGACCGTCTTTCATTGTAATCCGTAATTCAATCTTTCTGGTCTAATATGCTTCTCGTTTTGTGTATGATCGATGATTTTCATACTTAGTATTTTCGTCTTGACAGATGTTTTGTCGGAATTTTCCTGTGGGTCACTAACACTAATCGTCTCGATGAGGACAGGATGACGGTGGCTTGTCAAAGGTCCCCCTTCCCCCCATTTATGTAGAAAACTCATAAAGGATTTTTGTATTATACATATATATATATATTATATACACAGAGATGCGTTACTCTGCATATTGTGTTGTGGGTTATTGAGTATTCAATCATAGAGGAAGATTGAAGCCGTGATGCTAGTGTCTGTATTCACCTAGTTGTGCTTGCGGGGGTTGAGCTCTGCTCTTTCGGCCCGCCTCTCAACTGTCAATCAACCAACTGTTACTAACTAATTTTTGTTATATATTTTTTGCCCCCCCCCCACACACACACACATCCTGTGTGTGTGTGTGGGAGGGAGGGGGGAGGAATTAGTAGTTAGTAACAGTTGATTGACAGTTGAGAGGCGGGCCGAAAGAGCAGAGCTCAACCCCCGCCAACACAACTAGGTGAAAACACACACACGAAATCTCTACCTCAGGTTTCACACCTAACACAAAAACACACATTTCAGAGAGAGAGTTCCATTAAAACTTGCTCTTTTTATAGTCCAGCAAAACAAATACATCGGCATTATTCACACGTTTGGTGATTCAGTTTTTGCCGAGTCCATTACCAGTCTTTTTTCTTGTTTCTGAAAGATTCAGAGATAAATAACGGGGAACACCTGCTCACTCCGCCTACACATTATGGAGGGTGGAGTTCGTGTGTGTGTGTAGATAAATAGTATCTTTTTTTTGGTACGAGCTTATGGGGGCTATATTTGCTGGGCAGTAGATTGCTGGAATGACCTCGTTTTGGTGTGTGTGTGTGTGTGTGTGTGTGTGTGTGTGTGTGTGTGTGTGTGTGTGTGTGTGTGTGTGTGTGTGTGTGTGTGTCTGTGTGTGTGTGTCTGTGTGTCTGTGTGTGTGTGTCTGTGTGTGTTGTGTGTGTGTGTGTGTGTGTGTGTGTGTGTGTGTGTGTGTGTGTGTGTGTGTGTGTACTCACCTATTTGTGCTTGCAGGATCGAGCATTGACTCTTGGATCCCGCCTTTCCAGCTATCGGTTGTTTACAGCAATGACTCCTGTCCCATTTCCCTATCATACCTAGTTTTAAAAGTATGAATAGAGTTTGCTTCCACAACCTGTTCCCCAAGTGCATTCCATTTTTCCACTACTCTCACGCTGTGTGTGTGTGTGTGTGTGTGTGTGTGTGTGTGTGTGTGTGTGTGTGTGTGTGTGTGTGTGTGTGTGTGTGTGTGTGTGTGTGTGTGTTTGTGGACTTTACAATCACCACAATCACCACCACCAACCACTATGCGCTATCACTTTCACACTCTCATTCCCATCAACATTACCATTGCATGAGAAAAAAAATCCCATTTAAAGATACCTTCGTACTTCCACGTTGAAATCACCAAATCCATTCACACGATCACCATCCTTAAAGGCTCTTCAATCCTTCTTTGTTTCGCTCGAGTCTCGCCATAACCCGGCGCCATCTTGGCTGTTTGCGACCAGAGCTCGTTACCCCCCATTCTCATATCACGTATGAGAACAAAGGAGCTACAATATCACCTGATAATCTTATAATTGTTTACATTTGAACACAAACAAACCACGTGTATTGTGTGTGTTGAAGCTAAAAATTATGATAAACCTAACCTAACCTATCCTAGCTTAACCTAACTTAGCCTAACCTAACATAACCTAGCCTAACTTAACCTAACCCAGGCCTATGTCTCAAACTGTACTTTTACTATGAGGAACACGTAAGTTCACCATCTGGGACGAACCTAACAAGTGATAAACTTTGATATTGATAACCTAACCTAACTGAAAACTTCTCGAAATTAAAACAAATATACAATGTATAAATGAACATTTCACTTCAACATTTTTTTCGTTCATTTTTCCTCTAGTAATATATATTAATATAACAAAATCTTTTTAAAAAGCGTCACGAGAAAATTTCACCCGGAAACTGACCTAGAAATGGAAGAGGTGGTGCGTTGTACTTTTGACGTCCAGGAACAAGTGGGAGAGGTGGTGATGTACTTGTGACGTCCAGGAACAAGTGGGAGAGGTGGTGCGCTGTACTTGTGACGTCCAGGAACAAGTGGGAGACGTGGTGATGTACTTGTGACGTCCAGGAACAAGTGGGAGACGTGGTGATGTACTTGTGACGTCCAGGAACAAGTGGGAGACGTGGTGATGTACTTGTGACGTCCAGGAACAAGTGGGAGAGGTGGTGATGTACTTGTGACGTCCAGGAACAAGTGGGAGAGGTGGTGATGTACTTGTGACGTCCAGGAACAAGTGGGAGAGGTGGTGATGTACTTGTGACGTCCAGGAACAAGTGGGAGACGTGGTGATGTACTTGTGACGTCCAGGAACAAGTGGGAGACGTGGTGATGTACTTGTGACGTCCAGGAACAAGTGGGAGACGTGGTGATGTACTTGTGACGTCCAGGAACAAGTGGGAGACGTGGTGATGTACTCGTGACGTCCAGGAACAAGTGGGAGAGAAAGGCTGGCGAGGGGGCCACATATGCCACGATTTGCGCCAAATCTTGGGAGTGGTGCTGGCCGTACAGACAGGAAGTGGTACACAAAGGAAGTTGTTCAGGGATTGATACGATGGTACAGCGGTACAGTAATACGATGGTACAGCGGTACATTGATACAGTGGTATGGTGATACATTGATACAATCGTACAACCGTATATTGGTAGTGGTACATTAACACAGTTATACAACGGTACACTAATTGTGGTACACCTTTTGATACAGTAATACAGCTGTATTACTGCCCCACCTCTTAGCCCGCCTGCCCCACCCCCGAGAGTAGCCCAAATCTCAGAGTGAAAGTTCAGGTCAAATGTCACACTCCTGAGAGTGCTAGACTGGGGGGCACACGATGCCTCTATACCTTTCTCTGCCTCTTATTCTCTTCCTCTCCTCCCCCTCTACACCCATCTTTACCGCCCTGTTTCAATTTTGCCTCGTATTGTTTTCCAATCTTTTTTATTTACCTCCCATTCTTAAATTACCTTACTGTCGCGATGCTCTTTTGTCTGGCAATACGTCACAGGTCTTACTAGTCTTTGATTCCTCTTTAAGCGTCGCCGATTCCTCTTCGTCGCTTGCATGTGTCCAATCTTTTATTTCGTCTCTTATTTTCATCTCCATTCTCTTCGTATTTCGTCTAGTCTTGTTAGACAACAAGCGCGACTCTTGGCTTTGGCGGGAGATTTGAGGTGTGTTGAGCGTTAGTGTTTAATTGGTAACGCGAGCGAGTTTTTCAGCTGTAATGTGTGACATGAGTGGCTCATTATCCTCTGCTTCATATTTGTTTCTCATGTTCCCAACCTGTCTTCACTTTCCCTATTGTCTGTATCTTCTAGCATCTCGGTGCTGAAATTGTTTCTGAGGGGAGAGAGAGAGAGAGAGAGAGAGAGAGAGAGAGAGAGAGAGAGAGAGAGAGAGAGAGAGAGAGAGAGAGAGAGAGAGAGAGAGAGAGAGAGAGAGAGAGAGAGAGAGAAAAATAGACTGTAGAATAAGTGATCAGGTGTGATACGTTTGTCAGTCATGACTACCATCTCCCACACCCCGCCTGACCTCAGAACGTGACACTGGGCGGTATATATACCTTCTTCTAGATGCTGTTGGTGTTGTTGTGTTAGATTCAGCTACTGGGAACAAAAACTTCCAAGTAGCACGGGCCATGGTGAGCCCGTAGTGGACTTAACTGGCACAAGAGCGGTGCTGTGTGCGTATTTGAAAGTGACTGGCCACCTATATTCCACTTTTACAGCCCCGCTCCTGTGCCAGGTAAGTCCACTACGGGCTCACCATAGCCCGTGCTACTTGCAACGTTGTGTTCCGCGTAGCTGAATCTAAACCAACAATAACACCTATATTCTTACGAAATATTCTGTCTTTGAGTGTTCCCTAACTACTGAACACCTGTCAACGTCTGAATTTTGACGTGGACGATGTCTCACCAGAGTAATTGGCTGTTGTGGTTGTAAACCCACAGTTTGTAAAGTGATTGGCTCAGCGTGTCCTATTCCTTGACGAGTGGACGGGGGTTGGACGTTATCTTACACTGGTCGTAATGACCACGATGGGACTGTGGTTGGACTGTGGTAAATAATTTGTGATGAGCACTGGTGATTGGAGATGTTGTGAACACTGATTGCTGATTGGTTTAATAGTTATTGTGATAAAATTGTTGTCTAGAGAGAGGTTGAGATCTGTGTGAGAACCGGTAAGCCCTACTGTCTCTGTGAGGTCAAAGTTTGCAGGTATTGTCTCTGCGAGGTCAAAGGTCACGAGATTGGGAAGGTGGTCCGGGAGAGTGTGTCGGGCAGCGTACCATATTACATTCCTGGACGATGAACAACGCTTAACGAGACCTTTGTTCATATTTTGACCAGACCACACACTAGAAATTGAAGGGACGACGACGTTTCGGTCCGTCCTGGACCATTCTCAAGTCTCACAATCGACTTGAGAATGGTCCAGGACGGACCGAAACGTCGTCGTCCCTTCAATTTCTAGTGTGTGGTCTGGTCAACATACTTCAGCCACGTTATTGTGACTCATCGCCATGCACCTTTGTTCATACTTTTTAAATGTGATTGAATATCACAATACATATTATGAGTTATTTATTTTACTGGCCACGTAGGGGTAATAGCCTGGCCGCGCTGTTGTGGCTGGAGAAACTATTGTAGAGTGTCTTTAGTTGCTGGTGTATGACACAACCATGGAGGGAGGGGGGGGGGTTACGTCAACAGTGTGTGAAAGCGTTGTAGTAATTGGTTCAATGTGAGTTATGAGCTAGGAGGGAACATGACAGGGGTGGGGAATGACCCATGACGTCTCCGACTTGACTGTCTTGCAGGCAGAACTATGCAAAAGGTGCATGGTACACTACACTACACTACACTACACTATTTGTTCATGTGCGCGGTGTAATACTACAGAAAATCTATCCTGTTCAACTCTGGTATTAGTGTATCAGGGTTTCATGTACACACTTTCTGTACTGCAGGTTGACAGCTGTCCTTCTCCCATACTTCTAACATGAGAGCGTTTTGTCTATTAGAAAATAATAATAATATTGAACACACGTTATCACAATGTGTTCAACGCAAACTGTTGAACTTCCCTCATTAAATGGCACATTTGTTCTATTTGTTCACGTGTCAAACAAGTAATGTACTAGCGAATCACAGACGACAGAAGATCAAATTATTAGCACGACCTAACACCCCCATCACACCTCCAACTCCCACTGCTCTCTTATACACAATATAAACAGATCTTCCTCGTCACGCGGTTGTCATATAAGGAACTAACTCATAAATCTTAAAATTACACTAATACTTTCGTTTTTCAGATACAGTGTGTGTGTGTGTGTGTGTGTGTGTGCGTGCGTGCGTGTGTGTGTGTGTGTGTGTGTGTGTGTGTGTGTGTGTGTGTGTGTGTGCGTGCGTGCGTGCGTGCGTGTGTGTGTGTGTGTGTGTGTGTGTGTGTGTGTGCGTGCGTGTGTGTGTGTGTGTGTGTGTGTGTGTGTGTGTGTGTGTGTGTGTGTGTGTGTGTGTGTGTAATCACCTAATTGTGCTTGCGGGGGTTGAGGTTTGTCTCTTTGGTCCCGCCTCTCAACTGTCAATCAACTTGTGTGTGTGTGTGTGTGTATACATTACTGTCAGAGATTGTATTCATAATTAAACATTACTAAACACGACAGGGCCGTAACAAATAGCAATATATTATAGCAAAGAGCTTGATAAAACAATCAGGAAAACACAGTTGCGTACGCTTTATGAGATAAGAAATTACTGCCATCTTTTTGATAACAACCTTTCATGTTATTATTATTATAAGACTTTTTAGCGTCAGGAAGCCAGCTAAAACGGACGTTTTAGCTGGCTTGCCCTTGGGCAATCTCGCGCCTCTGGAAGGGTATTGAACCTCATTGAAAAATGTTGACAAATTTTCACTTTTAAAAACCAAAGGTTTCTAACCAGTAAGGTTATAATTGTTAGAACAGTTAGGTAGATTACAGGTTTGGTTGATAGTTTGGGAGATTACAGTTTGGTGGATTACAGGTAGAGTACATAATGTGAGAATTTTTTACACATTGACATGTGACCCAAAGCCAATGAAAAAGGTTGTAGTAGAAAGGAAGAGTCTTAAGAGTTCTTTCATAGTCGTGTTTGTCTGTCTTTGATGAGCGGGAAGTGTACCAATATTACGGCTTAAGACCTTGAGGGTGAAGCTGACGTCACGTCCCTCTGCCTCTCTGATTGGCTGAGGGGGGCTGAAAAGGCGCTGACGTCATTGTTTAGACCCCGCAGTGGTGCTAAGGTTATGTCTCTTGCTTCCGTGCTTGGCTGCAGGCGCGGGGGATATGCAAACATTGCGGTCTGGAGCTGCGGAGCTGAAGTCAAACCTTCTGTCTTCCTGAGTGGCAAGAATTTCTCCCTAGGTTCTCTACTGTAAGTTTTAAGTGTTATATTTCTACACATTTCTCTATAACTCTCTGTTTACACTCTCGCTTCTTCCATCCTGTCGGCCGAGCGGACAGCACACTGGACTTGTGATCCTGTGGTCCTGGGTTCGATCCCAGGCGCCGGCGAGAAACAATGGGCAAAGTTTCTTTCACCCTATGCCCCTGTTATCTAGCAGTAAAATAGGTACCTGGATGTTAGTCAGCTGTCACGGGCTGCTTCCTGGGGGTGGAGGCCTGGTCGAGGACCGGGCCGCGGGGACACTAAAGCCCCGAAATCATCTCAAGATAACCTCAAGAGATCCTGTGGTGGAGTGGAGGTGTGTGTACTCACCTAGTTGTGCTTGCGGGAGGTTGAGCTTTGGCTCTTTGGTCCCGCGTCTCAACTGTCAATCAACAGATGTACAGGTTCCTGAGTCTATAGGGCTCTATCATATCTACACTTAATATTAATGTTATATTAGTAACCCATATATTAATCACATTAATAACTCATATATTAATCACATTAATAACCCATATATTAATCATATTAATAACCTATATTAATCATTATGAAACAAGACTAATGACTAATGAAACAATTCATATCAATAGCGACTATTCATAACTGCATTGCCTTGACATGAAAAAAAATGAATAAAGCAAACATTTATGGAAAAATACACAATTTTCTAATTAATTATAATATACATCATAAATTTACCTTGTAAAAATAATAATTAATGATAATTATAATTTACAATTCGCAAAGCAAATAACTCCAACTAAAAACATTATCGTGAATTATTACCTCACATAACAGTAATTATTACAAAATGTTAATGCATTAATTACAACCATCCGTAATACAGCTACATCAAACAATACACATTAACACCCATACTGAAATACAACAACCACACGACAACGGTTTCAAAACCAATGTCACAAAATGTATTTTTTAGCATTTGGATAACATGTGTTGACTTGAAAAATCTAAATAGGATATTTAATACTACAGTACTGTATAATATGTGTCAAATAAGGGGATAAGACAATAGGGGGTTTTGTAGTGGAGGATGGAAACACTAGGGGAAGCTCCATCACTGGAGGAACTCACAGGTAGTGGAGGCAGAGCCATATTGGACAGGATGGAACTGCTGAGTTTTTTGGTTGCGGTAATGGAGATGGGTGGAGCCGCCATGGGTAGGTGGTGTCTAATTTGAGCATGTGGGCGACGACAGTGTCATTATGGGCGTGTGTGGGTGGGTTATGGGCGTGTGTGGGGCGGGGGTTATGGACGGCAATGTTCAGTCCGGATACTGAACACCCATACTGTGTTCGGCGGACAGGGCAGCGTGGGGGTCGGTATGTTCAGCACTTGTTCAATAACGATGTGGGAATGTATGGCAACTAGATGGTGTGGGGGATATGTGGGAGTCAACCAGATGGTGTGGGAATGGGGGGGTAGACGAGTAGATGGCGTGTAGATGAGACCTGGGGTAGAACACGTAGATGAGAGAGACGAATAGATAGCGTGTGAATGAAACCAGGATGACATGCTAAACTCCAGTAATTACTAAACTGAAGAAAGTGCTTTTCTCCAATAAGACCACATTAAGATCTCGACTCTCTCTCTCCATAGTTTTCTTTTGTCCTGCCTTTCGTTAATGCTTAGTTCAGCATTATTCACACAGTATTAGCATTGACTTAATGCTCAGATCAGCACTGTTTACGCAGCATTGATATTGAGCTAATGTCTGGCTCAGCATTCTTCAGCGTCATACTCGCGTCTCACCACAAAAACACACGATGTGACTATTTGATATTGTAGTTGTGTCCTTGTCCTTGGAGTTACAGCCCCGCTCCTGTGCCAGGTAAGTCCACTACGGGCTCACCATAGCCCGTGCTACTTAAAACAAAAAGTTCCAAGTAGCGAATCTGAAACAACAACAACATCCTTGTCCTTCAGGCTAGAACGCCCCCTCTCAATGGTCATACACGCCGTGCATCGTGTGTTTAAACACAGACGGCTTGATCACGTGTCTATCAGCACCAGGGGGCCCAGTTGTGCCCCTGGCGGTGTCCAGTAGTGGTGTCGATGGCTGTTGTTATAGATTCAGGTACTCGGAGCCAGTTCCAAGTAGCACGGGTTATGGTGAGCCCATAACTTACCTGGCACAGGAGCGGAGCAAGTAGCACGGGTTATGGTGAGCCCATAACTTACCTGGCACAGGAGCGGGGCAAGAAGCACGGGCTATGGTGAGCCCGTAACTACGATGGCGATTGATTGATTGATGAAGATTAAGTCACTGCAAGAGGTGGCACAGGCATGAGGTCAGGAACAAGAGGTGGTGGAGGGTTTGGAGTAAATGTGATCTTTCACACACACACACACCCACCCACACACCCACACACACACCCACCCACACACCCACACATACCCACCCACACACCCACACACCCACACACACACACCCACACCCACACACCCACACACCCCCACACACACACACCCACTTGGCTACCAGCGTCCCCCATCCACGTACAGTTTCCCCGCCCCGGGCAAGGAGAACTCTTTCATAATCTCGAACGAAGTTGTTGGTTGCGTTGTGTAAACATATACGATGCCTTAATGTGTGTGATATGACCAGAGGCCAAGGGTGTTCCCTGGAGAATGTAATGCGGACGCTTCTTGCCTAGGAGGGACGAGGAAGAGGTAGATGGGATGGACGAGGAAGGGATAGATGGCAGAGACGAGGAAGGGGTAGATGGGTAGGACAGAATGAGGAGAAAGAAAAAGGAAGGGAAAACTGAAGGCAAGAACGTCGGGGGTTTATCGTCCTGGATGAGTTCCCATCAAAGATTATTATGAGTATTGTGATTATAATACTCATACTTGATTCATCCGTGTAATCATTATTAATTCATTTACTCAAAGGGAGGGTTACTTACACTTACTTACACTTACTTGTTGAGGTGTAAAGTGAATAACATGAAGTTAGTGTAAGTGATGGGGAAGACTGTAGTAATGATGAACACCTGAGGGAGACACTCAAGGTGAACCAGAATGTGGTGTACATAGTTCAAGGTCTGTAATACCTTGTGTGTGTGTGTGTGTGTGTGTGTGTGTGTGTGTGTGTGTGTGTGTGTGTGTGTGTGTGTGTGTGTGAGTGGGTGGGTGTGTGTGTGTCTGTGTGTGTGTGTGTGTGTGTGTGTGTGTGTGTGTGTGTGTGTGTGTTTGTGTGTGTGTGTGTGTGTGTGTGTGTGTGTGTTTGTGTGTGTGTGTGTGTGTGTGTGTGTGTGTGTGTGTGTGTGTGTGTGTGTGTGTGTGTGTGTGTGTTTGTGTGTGTGTATGTGTGTGTGTGTGTGTATGTGTGTGTGTGTATGTGTGTGTGTGTGTGTGTGTGGGTGTGTGTGTGTGTGTGTGTGTGTGTGTGTGTGTGTGTGTGTGTGTGTGTGTGTGTGTGTGTGTGTGGCTAGCAGGGTCGAGCTAGGCTCCTGGCCCCGCCTTCCGGACGTTCTTAGATTAATGCAGTGACTCATTTCACACTCTTTTATCGTATTTACATTTAAACCATTTTGACTTGAGTTAGCTTCATCAACGACTTCTTACTGGCAGCTCTAACACTGAAAAAGTTCTTTCTGGCGTCTCTGTGACTCAGTTGTGTTCCTAGTCTCCATGTATGGAGACTATAGTCTCCTAGTCTAGTCTAGTCTCCTAGTCTCCTAGTCTTCGTTCTGCCGTTCCTAGCTATGAACGATACGGCTTAGTCTGCTTTCTCAACTTCCCCTGGTGCAGTGGTCATATAACCAGTGCTGTTGGTCTTGGTCTTGGAGCAGTTTAAGGTCAGTAATCCTTGTCTCCCAAGTGTTCTCCAGTTATATTATGACTCACAAATCCAATATTGATTTTGAGAGTCTCTTGGCAGGTTGCTTTGCAATGATTTCGGGGCTCGACGTCCCGGCGGTCCGGTCCCCGACCAGGCCTCCTGGTTGCTGGACTGGTCAACCAGGCTGTTGGCTACAGAGGTTCTTACTCGCCTAAGTTTAAGTGGTAAAGCACCATCATGTCACTTATATAGGTCTTTTTTTCCCACTGTCGCCCGTCTACCCACTTAAGTCTGGTCGCGGTAGTGATGACCTCGCAACTTGCAGGCCGGCGCTCGATCCCCGATGGTCCAAGCGGTTGGGTACCATTCTTGCCCACCGTACTCGCATCCCAACTCCTATCCTGCTTTCCTATTCCTTCCATGTGTTATATAGCCATACTGGCTTAGCCATTACTCCTGATAATTTTGTTTCTATTTCGATTGCCATTATGGGGTGTGTAGTTAAAGAGAGTAGGGGGGGGGGGGGGTGATAGTGAGGAGGTTATAGTGAAGAGGTTATAGAGAGGTGGGGGTTACAGGGAGGGGGGTTACAGGGAGGGGGTTACTGCTTTCCGAGTGTGAGGAGCGAGCAAGGATGTTTACGGGCTATTCATACCCGTGCCACCTCTTGGGTGGCTTAATCTTCATCAATCAGTCGAGCAAGGGTGGCGAGGAGGAGGCTGGTGGCGTGGTTGGTGGATGGTGGTGGTGGTGTACAGTTGCTTCTTGGTGGTGAAGGAGAGATCTGGTGCCTTCTTAACTGAGGGAGAGGGGGGGGGAGGGGAAGGAAAGGGGGAGCAAGCCAGGAGACATTCCTTAAGGTCCAGTCATGGCAGCGTTGGGCTGTCCAAGGTCAATATTGTCTAAGGGTAATGCTTCACGACGGTGATAAGAGAGATAAACGGACGGAAATAGACAGGAAGACAGACACACACATGACTTTCACTGTCTACGACCACACACACCTCAGTGGTGGACGTAACTCTGTGCACCAGACCGAGACAGATATATTTACAGAATCACATATTAGGAGGACCTTTAATCGCCCAATTATTGACCAACTCTACCACCCATTCTCTCTCTCTCTCTCTCTCTCTCTCTCTCTCTCTCTCTCTCTCTCTCTCTCTCTCTCTCTCTCTCTGTCCAACTATCGAACAACCTGTTTACCACACATGTGTATCTATCGTCCGAATTTGCACGATATCTGCATATCTATTATCATTATTTGCTTTAATTATCTGCAGACATGTCGTCCGTATTTTAAAGAAATGACAGTAAGAAAATCAGAAAAATGATTGCGGCTTATTACAGGAAAATTACAGATTACTTAAAACATGGGAGCTATTCGTTTATAAGTAGATATTTCTATCTCTACATTAAGATCATGATATATTCGGAGTGTTCTATAGTGTGTATTTACTATTTCTAGCCTTCAGGATCGAGCTCATAGTTCTTGGACCCCGCCTCTCTAACAGTTGGTTGTCTAGTGGACTGCTTATTTCTTTCTGCCTTGACCGGGGAATCAAATATGGGATCTTAGGACTTACGACCCCAGAGCGCTTTCCGCTCTGCTTAGAGGGGCCCGTGTGTGTGTGTGTGTGTGTGTGTGTGTGTGTGTGTGTGTGTGTGTGTGTGTGTGTGTGTGTGTGTGTGTGTGTGTGTGTGTGTGTGTGTGTGTAGGGCCCCGTCTCGTAACTATTACACCTAATTTATTCCTTTTGACCATCTTGTATTCTGTGATATATTTGCTCTTGAAGCTGCATGTGTGCGTACGTACGTGCTTGTGTGTGCACGTGTGGGTGCTGTTAGAGAGAGAGTGCAGAATTCACCGCTTCCGTGTATGGCCTGAGTACCGTATCTTATCAAGAAAAGAGACTGCTTCTGCTGCTGCTTTCTGTTTTTTTTCTCCTCTAGTCCAAGATGTGGTCAACATTCCTATCCTCGCTAGCCAGGCTGTCTGCGGCCTAGAATTGCAATCATTGAAAGTGGTTGGTTCTGCCGAGTATTGCAGCGGCAGATTACTGCTCCAAGGCAGATTATAGTCTGCCTCCCTGTGCCATAGTTGGCAACTCTTGGGTACCTCTTTTGTCGCGGAGCGAGGCTTAGAGACTTTCTCTGTGCGGACTCTATATGTTGTACCCTACCCATCTCACACACACACACACACACACACACACACACACACACACACACACACACACACACACACACACACACACACACACACACACACACACCTAGGACTGGGGTAGGGTACTAAGAGGACTACGGCAAGTTGGTCAGAAAACTCATCTCAACCCTGACCCTAGAAACACAACTATTTGACGATTTCATTATTAGTTTCCATATAATAAGCTCATCGAATATGTAAGTTTCTAAGGTGAGCTGATGAAAGATCAGAGCTTTATATCTCTCTCTCTGGTCACCCTTTACCCTCACTTCAACATTCCCCTTTGCTTCACCACTACTCCCCCTCCCTCTTCTCCCCTCCCTATCACCCTCCGTCCCCTTGTAGACATACACCCCCCCCCCTCCCGTTATTTAATAATCATGGATAACACCACTCATGCATTGCTTGCCGCAATAATAGAAACTACGACGTTTAACTATCTGTAACGAGCGGTTACACTCTGGAAATGTGGACACCTGAGCCGTTAGGTCGTGTAAAGAGAAGCAGCGCCTCTTGGCATTTGATCGCGAAATGTGAGGCAGTTGACATTGTTGGGAAGAGATAATGCGGAACTCTTAGGCTGTTGACGGATAAAAGGATGTCAAGAGAGAGAGAGAGAGAGAGAGAGAGAGAGAGAGAGAGAGAGAGAGAGAGAGAGAGAGAGAGAGAGAGAGAGAGAGAGAGAGAGAGAGACTATGGTTCAGGTCTGCAAATTGGGTTCTGTTAAGAGCAGTCGTAACCAAATGCCTGGCAGGGAGAATGAGAGAGAGATGGGCATCTTCTCGCTTCTATGAGAGAAAGTCCCTGTGGTGTGGGGGCCTTTTAACGGCGTCATCTCTCTCTCTCTCTCTCTCTCTCTCTCTCTCTCTCTCTTTCACATCTCTTTACATTTCCCGAGTGAGAGATGCTTAAGTTCTTGGTCCCCGCTTTCTAGTTAGCAGTAATCTGGTATAATCACTCCTATGACCTTCTGATTGTCATACTTGTTTTAAAAAAAATTGTAGACGGTGCCCGTTCCCTCCACTTTCTCCTTAGATTGTTTGCTGTTCTTAAATGAAGAACGGAATATTCAGTAACATACCTAATGTTCATCAATATTTTTGGTTCCAAAAGTGATTTGTTGTTGCTTTGATATGCAGTAGTCTATCCTTGCCTCCCTCTTTGTATATAATATAATATATATATATATATATATATGTCGTACCTAGTAGCCAGAACGCACTTTTCAGCCTACTATGCAAGGCCCGATTTGCCTAATAAGCCAAGTTTTCATGAATTAATATATTTTCTCAAATTTTTTTCTTATGAAATGATAAAGCTACCCATTTCATTATGTATGAGTCAATTTTTTTTATTGGAGTTAAAATTAACGTAGATATATGACCGAACCTAGCCAACCCTACCTAACCTAACCTAACCTATCTTTATAGGTTAGGTTTGGTTAGGTAGCCGAAAAAGTTAGGTTAGGTTAGGTAGGTTAGGTAGTCGGAAAACAATTCATGAAAACTTGGCTTATTAGGCAAATCGGGCCTTGCATAATAGGCTGAGAAGTGCGTTCTGGCTACTAGGTACGACATATATATATATATATATATATATATATATATATATATATATATATATATATATATATATATATATATATATATATATATATATATATATATTGTGTATTTGTGAACTAAAGTCTTTGAAAATGTAATAAGTTTTACGAAACGCGCCCGTGTCGCGTCAGACTAGAAATAAAAATGAATTTTGGAGAATTGATTTTTGATTTACCTCCAACAGTGAAGCGTTATGTACGAAAGATTGAGAAAATTCGTGTTAGAATTATTAATCTTACTTTTTCGGTCATATTTAATAATATATGTCTACAGGAAAGACTGCTACCAAAATATACTAATATATATATATATATATATATATATATATATATATATATATATATATATATATATATATATATATATATATATATATATATATATATATATATATATATATATATAGCTACAGTCCTGATTGTGTGTCCATTTGGTGTTCGACTTGACCTAACAACTATGTACCAACTTCTGATTCTTCGGAAGTGCGATAAGTGTGTCCCCTATGTCAACACCCTCTCTCTGATCTCCTCGTGTTCCTTCATAGTTGTTAACTTGCAGATTCGGTAGTTTAAGTTCCAAACTACATTTATTTGATCATTTCAGCGGCTGACTTAAAGTGGTTGAGTAATATTTTGTCATGTTTCTTTATCGTTACTCTTCTCATAGGATTTGCACCGTTCAGTCTTTGAACATTTTGTATTTTGTCTAACATTCGCGAACGCTGACATGTAAGACTGATCACATTAATGTTGCTGTAAACACCTACCACATCACTCCCACACAAACATATATAATAATTATTATTTTTATTATTTTTAATAATAATGAACAGTCTTGGCAAAGAATTAAAAGTTCCCTATAAAAAATAGTACGGATCAAGAGCAGTTCTGCTTACTGCTTTGCAATTGCAGCTTCAACACGGTATTTAAATAATACCGTTCGTGAACGGTATACGCGTCCACGTGTTTTAATTCAGGCAAAACGGTATATCTAAGATACACTTGGTGGGGAGATTTGAGTGCTGCTAAGTAGCGATCCAGGCACCGGTACACCCTGGCCCAGTTAGGGCCACACCC